>NC_068280.1:1095000-1117479 GCF_025860055.1 Xyrauchen texanus | reverse complement strand
CAATCCTTTCACTTATTGGACAGTTATTTAAATGTTTTTGATATAATCACCTTGAACAAAATTGAAAATTACAAATTAGTATTTTTGTTTCAAAATAAATTTGATAATTTCCAGGATATTCATTAGTTACATAAATTTACAACATTTTAAAAATATATGAGATATATCAAATTGCCTCAAAATCAACCTTTAGACATTGCATATAATGATCTCATGGAAGAGTTGCAGTTAATAGTGAACTATTAGTAACTAAAATATATGTTTGCTAATTGTTGCTTTTTGTATGCCTGATTGTTAATTTATGTGTGTCTTATTAACAACTTGAGTTATGCTGTAAATTCATCAAAAACATCAAACACTTAATTTTTGCTGAAATATTCTTCACTGTTTTTGCTTTAATGTTTTATAATGGATCACTATTGCCACATACAGTATACTGCCATTTGCAAGGTATGAACACACATTCAGTCTGACATTTTGTCTTCCAAGTAGCACAGTGCAACAGCATGTGTTTTACTTTAACACAACTGACTGACTGGAAGGAAGGCTGTGCTGTTATTTTACTGTGTACAAAATT
The DNA here is from genome assembly GCF_025860055.1 of Xyrauchen texanus. NCBI lineage: Eukaryota > Metazoa > Chordata > Actinopteri > Cypriniformes > Catostomidae > Xyrauchen > Xyrauchen texanus. The sequence goes on along the minus strand of NC_068280.1, from coordinate 1,116,902 downwards.
CACTGTTCAATCCTGGCAACATTTGAAATTTAATAAGTACATTGATTCAAATGCTTATTTTTACTTTTTTTTATTTGCATCATGAACACTCACCGTATGCCATAAACTTGAATGTTCATGGAGGGTTTTAAAATATACTTTTCAAAATGTCACTAGCTTTCACCAAGATGAAATCATGATTTTGAATGTTCATTTTCCCCTAATGCCTGGCAAACAACAGCATCTACATCTACAGCATCACCTCTATAATATCAACATCATCTATAACATCAGCCTGTTGCAGGTCAACATTACTGCACAATGTACATATTACCAGTCAAACTGTTGCTGCTACTCTCCAGAACCTTACTACAAACTTTTTGAATGAATGTTCAGACGCCTGTGACGTTTTGACGATGTGTGTGGAGTTTTTACACGGTCCCTTAAACACCACCGCGATATCGAACTTGCAAGCAACTGTGCCTCGCCCACGTGACGGGACATCTGTCAGACCGAGCGGAAGCGCGCGTTGACGTCGACGGTAGACTAACGGTAGTTTGACTTTCATCTGTATAGTTTTTACACCAGACATTGTACCTGTCAAAACTGTAATTGTTTAGCCATTGGAAGAACACATTTAGTTGAGTTCTCCGTTTTCTTTCTAAAGATCATGGTTGCCATCCATTCCGTCTTATATCTGAAGACTCGGAACAATCCTGCACAGTTAAGTGGACATTTGTGCATTATAAACTCGTAGGCTCGAACATAACTGTAGATAATGAAATACAGTGTTTCTTTAACATGTGTCACATAAAGACAAGATATGGTCATTGAAATGTAGATGCATAACACATAACATGTTTTAGCAACGTGCTGTTTAAAATAAATAAATATGTGTTGGATGCACCTATACTGCCAGAACTTTATATATATTCACGCTTTTAGTAGAGCTCAAATGACTTTTAATGAATTGTCATGAAATACAGGCAGATACTGTTATTCAAAGTAATTACAGTAAAGTACTGCCAACCACTTATTGTAAAAGTACTGTTATTGTCATCAGTTTCTCTGGTAATCAGCCATTGGTTTATACAGTATGCCTTTTATTGTATTTAGTAAATTGCAACATAATATGTATTTGTGCAGTTGTCTTCAGAAATCCTGTATTTTCAAATACATTTCATAATTGTATTTTAGTTGTTTAAAAGCAATTTTACAGTCTCTCACTGTGATTTCACTGTGGACAAACCCATTAAATTACTGTATTATGAAGAATTTTAGTACTATAGAATTCGTTTTTATATTGTACCAATTTATAACTAACATGGATAAATTAATCATTAGGAGTGATATCATGAATGCTACTTAATGAGAAAATGGCTACCTCATCCAGTCCAGTATCAGTCCACAACACCATCACAGCTCAGAGTTCTGTTCATGCTCCTGTGCTCACAGCAAACACATTTAATGGTCCAGTTTACTTCACCGCTGACTCAAAGCATGGAGGTACCTGAACTTCTTTTATCTGATTTTCTTGGGCTGAAAAATTAAGATTGTTCAAATATTTTCTGGTCTGTCAATTTTGGCATGCTTTTTTTATTAAATAATATAATTTAAATAAATAAAAAAAACCTGAATAGCCATTCCGGCTATGTAAGCAGATGTTTAGGAGTGTGCATATGTTGTGTATGAAATCAAAAATGTCCCTTTTTCAACCCGATCTCATATACAGTAAACACATTACTATACCTATTACCTATCTTTTGACATCTAGACACTTTTACATTTACATTTACATTTATGCATTTGGCAGACGCTTTTATCCAAAGTGACTTACAGTGCACTTATTACAGGGACAATCCCCCCGGAGCAACCTGGAGTGAAGTGTCTTACTCAAGCACACAATGGTGGTGACTGTGGGGATCGAACCAGCAACCTTCTGATTAACAGTTGTGTCCATTAGCCCACTACGCCACCACCACTCCTTTTACTATTGCGCATGACTTTATTGTTTGCATCACATAACCAACTACATTTACAAGGTTGTTAGAGTGTGATCAGATTGCTCGGTTGCTCAACTGATAGAGCGTTGCACTTGTGATGTAAAGGAGCGGAATACGGTTCCTGAAGAGCACGCAAGTTGACACATGAGCCCAAAGTGCCATAGAAGCACCCCAAAATGATGTGATTTTGTTTTTCATCTCAAATTATCTTTTTTGCCACTGTGATGTTTAGGTTATATGGTTAGGTAAAGGAGGTTGTTTTGTTGATTTTAAACTCGATACAGAATTAACCTCAAAAACCTCATATGTTTGGGAGACCATTTAAATCGCTTTTAGCGCCACTCGGTGGACATTTCACCTCTGCACTGACAAGATATGTGTAAAGAACCGAACAAGATAATTTTGCAGAAATGTTGCCACAGTCGTGCAATATTCATGAGATCAGCCTGTCCAATTTACTTTCTTAATACACTGCTGTGGTTTTCATGTGCAAGATATAGCAGTGCACATTATTCTAAAGAAGAAAAAAAGATTATCTTCGGAATGTTTGATTTAAATGTAATAACTCACGTTGCCTCTGAAAGGACTTTCCTTTTTGGCAGACATCACCAAGCCTTTTTATTTTTGAACCCTTTCCCTCCAACCACATGGCTGCATTCTGATATGTAACTCCCACTTTTCACGATCCAATTAATTTAGTACCACCCTACAAATAATCTAATAGAATATCCTGTTCCACTCTGAAATACATCCGATTATGGAAGTAAAATGGGATGCAATTGCAGTTTCATGTATACTTTATCAGATTAAAATGGCATTACAAGCTATATGTCTAGTAGACTTTGTGTTGATAAAAGAATTCTTACCTTCCTCTCTTTTTCTGTCTCTCAGGAACAGCTCATGCTATTACAACACCTGAAGGTGAGCAATTTAATTCTTTAAATGAGAATTTTGACAAATTAATCATGTTTCAGAGTCTCATTTTGTTTTCTTTTTTGCATAGATGTTCCTGTAAAAGACACAGCTAAACATCATGATTACACAAATGTCTCCAGAAGACTGAAGAATATCTTAAAACTGGACTATGAGCGGATATTGGATGGTAATTCACTGACCGGCCATCGAAAATATCTGAATGACATTTATACAGATCTCTACGTGGTGGAGAATGAGACTGGGGGAGTGGTGAACGAGCACGAGGTGAGACATATCGAATCAATTCTCAACCGACCTGCTGTTGAGGATATGCCAATCAGATGCAACGACATTTTTAAAGTCCAGTGTGATACAGATCGAAGGAACAGAAAAGTGCTGACAATGGGGATCGCAGGTGTGGGCAAAACTATCTCTGTTAATAAATTCATCCTTGACTGGGCTGAAGGAAGGGAAAATGAGGATATAGTCTTTATTTTTCCACTCCCATTCCGTGAGCTGAATTTGATTAAAAAAGACTGCATTCTTATGGAACTGCTTCACAAAAACTTCTTTAGTTCAACCAAACTGCAGTCTCTTCCGGAAGATGAAGGTAAGGTCTTGTTCATTTTTGATGGGCTGGATGAATGTCGCTTCCATTTGAGCTTTGATGAGAGTGAGAGTGTTGCTGATATTCATGAAAAAACAACAGTAAGTAAGATAGTTACAAACCTGATCAGCAGAAGTCTGCTTCCCTCTGCCCTCATCTGGATCACTTCTAGACCGGCCGCAGCTAGTCAAATACCCCGAGACTACATCGATCAGGTGACAGAGGTACGAGGATTCAACAATGAACAAAAAGAGCAATACTTCAAGAATAACAGCAAACCTGTGTCAGAAAAAATTATCTCTCACATCAGGAAATCCAGGAGCCTCTACATCATGTGCCACATTCCTGTCTTCTGCTGGATCTCTGTCACCGTGCTTCAGCCTCTGCTGGCTCAAGAAAACCACGACAAAACACCCACAACTCTCACAGGGATGTACACAAACTTTCTACTTCGTCAGATGCTCCAGATGAAGAAGAAATACTGGGAAGCATCTCATAAAAATGTTGACTTTCAGCACATCATTTTGAGGCTTGGCTCATTGGCATTCAGTCAACTTGAAAAGGGTAATCTGATCTTCTACAAAGAAGATCTTGAGGAATGTGGACTGGATGTCAGTGAAGGGTCAGTATACTCTGGGTTATGCACTCAGATCTTTAAGGAGGAAAAGGGCTCGTCAGAGCGAATGGTCTACAGCTTTGTGCACCTCAGTGTCCAGGAATTCCTTGCTGCTCTCTATTTGTTTTGTCTATACAAATTTGAAAAGAGGAATCCATTCTCTCAAACTCTGAAAGAAAAATGCAAATGGTTTTTCAAAAACTCATCATTTTACCTTCATAAGGCTGCAGTTAAAAACGCCTTACAGAGCAAAAATGGACACCTGGACCTATTCCTCAGGTTCCTACTGGGCCTCTCACTGGAGTCCAATCAGGATGATCTGAAGGAACTGCTGCCAACACTAAAGATTGAAGAAGAAAGCACGAGAGACACTGCGGAATATATTAAAAAGAAAATACGTGTGGCAGAATCAGCAGAGAGGACCATGAATCTGTTCTACTGTTTGAGTGAACTGAAAGATGACTCTCTCATGGAGGAAATCCAGAAGTATCTGAGCTCAGGAAGTCTTTCATCACAGACTCTCTCATCTGTTCAGTGGTCAGCTCTGGTGTTTGTGCTGCTGATGTCAGAAGAGACTCAAGAGACTTTTGAGCTGCAGAAGTACAGAAGAACAGATGAAGCACTAATGAGACTACTGCCAGTGATCAAAAACACAAGAAGAGCTCTGTAAGGAGAACAATTTTGTTTGCAAGCAAACTGAGTGTTTTTTTTTATACAAGATAGCCATCTCTATATGCATAGCTAGACATTAAGAAAACAGGAACAAACACAATTATTGATTAATAGGGCTGTCAGTTGATTAAAATATTTAATTGAATAAATTGTATATATAAATATTTGCAAAGAAAGCCCCCAAATAACAATTATTTAATATTTAATGAAATAATTCAAATATTTAAAATGCATTATATTATTGTGGCAGATGAGTAAAGCATTGATAAGACAATACAAAAAGTGGCTTTAGAAAGCAATATATTGTTTAATTCCATATTATTCAACATGTCTCTTACTGGCCTACAGTCCACAGCAATCCATTTTGCAATTTAATTTGTCAATCTGTTTGAGATAGATTTATTACAAGGGCTTTGTCAATGTACATGTGTCAGATGTATGCTTTTGGAGCGTCTCACTTTTATTGTGTCATCAATACAGCCTTTTTAGGTCACTTTGTCAAGTTAAATGTAGTTTGAAACTTAGAAAAACACGTTTTAAGATCCCTGCATTCAGAATTGCGCTTCATCCAGCTGTTTGAATGCAAGAACATGTTTATCCTTATGTTGTGCTGTCACTAGTATCAAGCAAAACTGAAGTCGCATTCACATGGTCAGTGACTCGCAGCCACAAAGTGACCAGAGACCATTCATTTTCAATGAGAGCTGGTAACAAAATGTGATGCACTGTTAATGACACAATCAAGTCAGTGTCCCTGTTTTGCAACAAAGTTTCATTGTATTGCGTCTATACTTAAATCAACAACTTTAAATCAATATTTCATATTTTTCTACAGTTTTTCATTTGATTGCATCATTTGCAATGCTTCATGGGATTGTATTTAATTCCCTCATTAAAGAATTTAAGTACACAGTCTTGTACCTTTGTCTGATTTTCTGTTCCAGGCTAAACAACTGTAAAATCACTAAGGACAGCTGTTCAAGTCTAGCTTCTGTTCTCAGCTCAAACTACCTGCTGACAGAGCTGGACCTAAGTAACAATGACTTGCAGGACTCAGGAGTGAAGCTACTCTCTCATGGACTGAAGATCTCTAAACTTGTAACTTTGAGGTGTGTAAATTCACTTACTTTTTTGAGTGAAAAAGGAGATAACTGCTTCAATTTAAATGAGGAATACTATGTGTTTAAAAACAAAGTCTATATGGGCTCTACACATTATAATTGGCTGTAATGAGTGAAATATATTTTACTAAAATATGCTGATAAAAATCATTTATATACATCAAGGATTTCACACAAAGCTAAACAATCATACTTGTTTTGATGCTCTTGATTGTCCTAAATAAAAGAGGATATAAACACATTATTGTGGATTTTTCGTAGGCTTTCTGGCTGTATGGTAACAAAAGAAGGGTGTTCTTACCTGGCTTCAGCTCTGAGTTCAAACCATTCACACCTTAAAGAGCTGGATCTGAGCTACAATCATCCAGAAGACTCAGGAGAGAGACTTTTGAGAAACTTAAACCTTGAGACAATTAAGTATGCTAAATCTCTATACATGTGTACATTTAACAATCCATTATTAAGCCAGTGTTGTTAATAATTAATGTATGTGTATATTTCTGTGTCAGTTTGGACCACGGTGGAGATATTAGGATCAAACCAGGTCTACGGAAATGTAAACCAAACACACACACACACACACTAAAGAAATACCTGCTCATTAGGACTAGGCAATATATTTTAATCGCATCTCTGGTTTAAACCTTAGTAGCAAACACTGATAGAGAAGGGAAGTTTGATTCATTTCCGTGAATCAGTTCTTTCGAAGTGTCTGTTTAAATGAATTGGTTTAACGATTCACTTGCATCATCACTCAAAAATGTTCACGGAAGTCACTATGTAGGATTTTACTTATAAAACGTTTTCATTGAGAAATTTGCTGGTAATTATATTTATTGTTTTTATCGGTTCATATACTATGGTGCTAAATGCTAAATAAAGGTTCATGTAATTTTTTGCAATTTTATGTACATTATGTACACAATCAATAAATTGTGAGATATCATACATATCGGCATTATATCAGCCACCGTACTCTCTAGGTTTAGCAGTGAACAATACAAAAGCCATATCAGTCAATCACTAGTTACAATCATACAAAAGAAAATTATTAAATATTCTTGTTCTTTCTGTTCATTTCATGAAAAACTTGGATTTAACATTTTGAATCTACTTGGCAGCAATGGCTTTTTGGTCAAAATTACGTTTCCTCTGATTTGGAAAAAAAAATAAAACCTAATCCATTTCAAAACCATTATAAATAATAAATATTGCGATGTATATCGACTAGCATCAAAAGGCTGAAAAACACAGAGACCTATAGTCCTACTGCCCTTGCACATTAAGTTTCAGATCGCCAGAGCATTTGTACAATAAGAAGTCTCTGTGTGTTTACTGTATAATATTTGTTCTTTCTCTGTCACCAGATTCCTGTAATCTTACATTAGATCCAGACACAGCACACACAGATCTTCAAGTGTCTGAGGATAACAGGAAGGTAACATGGTTAAAGGAGAAGCATCAGAGTCCTGATCACCCAGAGAGGTTTGACCAGTGGTCACAGGTTCTGTGTAGAGAGGGTCTGACTGGAGCGCTATTACTGGGAGGCTGAATGGAGCGAGATCGGAGCTCATGTAGGAGTTTCATACAAAGGCATTAGCAGGAAGGGCAGAAAAGATGAGTGCTGGTTTGGACAAAATGCAAAATCCTGGAGTCTTGACTGCACTAAGGACAAGTACGTTGCCCGGCATAATAAGAACAAAGTTGTTATACCAGCCACAGGGCCTTGTTCTTACGTAATAGGAGTGTATCTGGACTGGTCGGCCGGCACTCTGTCCTTCTACAGCGTCTCTGACACACACACACTCACACACTTACACACATTCAACACCACATTCACTGAACCCCTCTTTGCTGGATTTTTAGTTATAGATTCAACAGTGTCTTTGCGCAGTATTTAGTGGCCATCAGTTTTCAAAAACTGATGATACACTGACATACAGAGACTTGATTATACAACATTATTCCATCCCCCTGTTTATTTTCTTGTTTCTTTCTTTCTATACAGTGTACATGTCTCTTTCATTTAATGATGCCAGTATTTTTGTTTTTTACATGTGTTAACTTTAATTACTTTTGTTTGTCTCATTGTTTATAAAGGACATTGCAAATTACATTTAAATATTCAGGTACATTTATTTGTTTATGACAAGATAATCTAATCTCATGTAGTGAATGGACAGCCATTTTCAGGTCTCTCCAGAGATGTTTGATTGGGTTCAAGTCCGGGCTCTGGCTGGACCAATCAACGACATTCACAGAGTTGTCTCTAAGTCACTCTTGCGTTGTCTTGGCTGTGTGCTTAGGGTCATTGTCCTTTTGGAAGGATATCTCTGTTTTGCTGTGTTCAGCTTTCTTTCAACCCTGACAAGTCCCCCAGTCCCTGCCGGTGAAAAACACCCCCATGCTTCACCGTTGGGATGAATTGCACAAGTGATGAGTGGTGCCTAGTTTCCTCCAGACATGATGCATGGAATTGAGGCAAAACAGTTCAATCTTCATTTCATCAGACCAGAAGAGTCCTTTAGGTGCATTTTTATGTTTCTTGCACTGAGGAGGCTTCTGTCTTACTACTCTGTCATAAATTCCAGATTGGTGGAGTGTTGCAGTGATGGTTGTCCTTCTGCAAGTTTCTCCCATCTCTCCCATGATCTCTGGAGCTCAACCAGATTGAACATCAGGTTCTTGGTCTCCTCTCTTACCAAGACCCTTCTCCCCCGATTGCTCAGTTTGGCCAGGTGGCCAGCTCTAGGAAGAGTCCTAGTTGTTCCAAACTTTTTACATTTAAGAAATGTGGAGGCCACTGTGCTCTTGGTAACCTTCAATGCAGCCAAAACAATTTTGTATCCTTCCCCAGATCTGTGCCTTGACACAACCCTGTCTCTGATCTCTGCAGGCAGTTCTTTTGACCTCATAGCTTGGTTTTTGTTCTGATATGCATTTTCAGCTGTGAGACCTTATATACTTATAACCACACTAAACTATAGATTTATATAATTAAATCACAGCATTTGTGCTTTAATATCAACTCAACTTTATTTATAAATCATTTAAAACAACATTTCAAAATGTCCACATACACAAACACCTGTAGTTTAAAATACAAAAACTTCAAAACTGTGTATACATTTCGTTTGTCAGACACAAAGGACAGTGTGAAGAGATGAGATGAGATTTCAGATGTAACATAATAGTCTCTGTGTTCAGACTGTTTCTCCGGATATTGAAGATTCTGCAAAAAATACTCGTCATAATAAAAGCATGATTCAAAATAAAAGCTAGATGCTTGAAATTGAAGAAATTAAATAGAGAACTGAAAACAACTGGATAGTAAAATGTAATATTCACTGTAATAATAATAACATTAATTAAGCAATATATTATAAGCAAGACAGCTGTAGAATAAAAGTTTGGCAAAAAAATTGCAATGATATGTTAAAACGTTTTCATACGAATTAATTTATTTAAATTCAAAATGAGACACCTTTTTGATGATTAAATTAAATTAAACTCAATACTCAATTGAGTTGCGTAAACTTTAAAACATGTTCTGGGAAATAATAATTATTATTAAACTATAATTATTAAAAATAATTATTAAAGGGGGCCTGAGTAGCTCAGCGAGTATTGATGCCGACTGTCACCCCTGGAGTCGTGAGTTCGAATCCTGGGCATGTTGACTCCAGTCAGGTCTCCTTAGCAACCAAATTGGCCCGGTTGCTAGGGAGGGTACAGTCACATGGGGTAACCTCCTTGTGGTGGTGATTAGTGGTTCTCTCAATGGGGCGTGTGGTGAGTTGTGTGTGGATCGTGGAGAGTAGCATGAGTCTCCACATGCTGTGAGTCTCCGCGGTGTAATGCACAACGAGTCACGTGATCAGATGCGCCGATTGATGGTCTCAGAATTGGAGGCAACTGAGACTCGTCCTCCACCACCCGGATTGAGGAGAGTAACCGCGCCACCACAAGGACCTACTAAGTAGTGGGAATTGGGCATTCCAAAATTGGGGAGTTATAATAATAAATATTATTAAAATTCACTAAACAATAATGATAAACATATATTATCATATTTGTGCTGTGGTATCAAAATTGGTGAAATTTTCAATGGTATCAGTACAGACTACAGAAAGTTTGGTACCATGACAACACTACTTACATTTATTCATTTGGCAGACGCTTTTATCCAAAGTGACTTACAAAAGAGGAATATACATCATAAGCGAATCATCAGACACTGGTACAAAAAGAGCTGCATTACAAAGTTTCACCAGCATCAGAATAGTAGAATCCAAGACAGATGAGTGCAACAAGAATATATATCATAATTATTATTATTATTTATGAATTTTTAATGAGTGAATGGTTTTATGAGTGAATGACGACTTATGTTAATGTGATATTTCAGTTTTTTTATTTTTAATAACATTTGCAAAAATGTAAAAAAATCTGGTTTTTGCTTTGACATTATGGGGTTTGGAGTCTATATTGATGTGGGGGAAAATATAATTTAAATTATTTTAGCATAAGACTGCAACTTAAAAAAGTGAAGGCATCTGAATACTCTCTTAATGCACTGTAAATGTGAGGAATGTGATCATGTGAATAACAGCTGTAAACTGCACAACTGCTCTGAGACTCACCTGAGACTGATGAGGATCTGCGCCACTAGAGGGAGATTTGAGTCAGGCTGTAGCTAGGAAGGGGATAATAGACATTCATATATCTGTCAGTAAGTATATGTTTTCATTAACGTTTACACCCTGTACATTAAACGTTATCTTTATAGCCTACATCAAGACGAAGTCAGAAGTCACCTCACTTTGTTCACATCTGTGTCTCTCGACGCCAAACACGATCAGCCAGGCGGAGGTTTTGCTGCTGTCACATTTCACGGTAAGTTCAATGAAACAGGCGGTAACGTATTGTTTCTGTCTGAAATTGGACAATGGCATGCGCCTTTTTAAAACCTCATTTCAGACTACAGATAGGCAGTTGTGATCGGATTCAATCCACACACTCTTAGTAAAGATTATACACTATAGTTTCATATGTGTATAATTTCAAAATCAGTGGTTGGACTTTTAGCTTTGAATGGTAATTTTAAATATGGATTAAAGTTTTCTTTGTCTGCACATTTTTTTCTTACAGGTGGATATTAAACATTAATATTGGTTATCACTGTCGTGACCTTTTAATTCAAATGTACAAATAATAATAATGGTACAATCACTTGGAGATATTTACATATAAGCAACAACATAACATTTCCAGTAGATGAGTAGTTGATGTTTAGGGCCATGCAAAAGGAAAAAGTGTATTTTACCAGTATGTTCATTGCAAGTAAACAATTTTTATGGTACCTAGTCCTCCCAAAAATTGTCTTTGTAATCTGTAACAAAAGTATAATATCTTGCTTTTCCTGTGGAACAACTTTCTGCTGACGTCAATGACAGCATGGGCGAAACAAGAGCAAAACTGATTTCAACCACCTGTAATGCCTAAATGTCATGATCCAATTCATTCCTGATGGATAAAATCAATTCCCACACTGCATTTATTTTTTTTATCATGTTTTAGTCAGAAATATCACATTTTAGAAGTAACGTGGGTTGCAAACTGGGTTTGTGAACTTGTTATCTCTTCATTTAAATCAGAATGTGTACTTCCAAATCCAGCTGTGTGTCCATATGCTCTAATTTATGTTTTTAAAAACAGGCCTAGTGAATTATGGAGAGAGATGGCGGGTACACTGCCTCCAACATCAGTCTTTATGAGAGGAAAGAAAAAGGGGCTTCTGCTCAGTACCAGATCAAGAAAGCAGTATCTCCAGAACTCAGCTGCGTGTCAATGAAGCGTAACCATTCCATGTGTGAACCCCTTACATTTTCTGATCGTATGGTGACCTTCGACCCCAAGTGAGTCTAGTTATGGTACATAACTTATGGACGTTAGATTCTAGCACTCTCCGAGACCCCACTGTAAAAAAAATCCAACTTTCCCAAAACAAATAAGTAGCTCGAAGAAAGATGGTTCAGTAGGAGTCAATTTATTATTTTGTGTAAACCGAACAAAATTATTTGAATCTAACAAATAGTGTATAAGTAGTTGCTTCATATGAAGCTTTGGATTTCTACATAAAAGCATTTGTTACAGCATTTCCCCAAATTTTGCGATGTGAATGTGATTTTCCAGCCTGGGTTCGAGTTCAACTTTTGTCACACTTTTTTCCATCCTGTTTCCTGTCTCCACTCTTAATGTTTCCTTTACTACTTATTAGAATCACAAGGAAATATTAATTATAAAGTCAATCGCACTCATCCCCTTCCTTGTCCGGATGAGAGGGGGAATGGCTTTCTCCTTCGGCTCGGCATCAGCCGTGTTTAAATTGTATTGCTAGACTGACACATACAAAAGTTAACCATGGCTTCAGTGTAATATTTTTTTTTGACGGAAAATATAGCTTTAACTTAACCATGGTGCTACTACAATAATATAGTGTTACTAATTTTTTTAATTTTGTGGTAACTATGGTGATACTATGGTTACTGTAGTAAAACTAGGGTTAATTTTGTATGGGAAGGTTAGGTTTAGGGGTAGGTATTGGTGTAGGGTGTTTGTGGGATGCTCTATGCCCTCTTAAATAGGGGAGCGATTTACTCTTATTATAAATAACTTCTATCTCTATATGCACAAACAAACAAAAAAGCTATTAGTGGTGATTTCTGCCATAGGTCCAATTGGTCCAAAAAGCATCTATTGGCTCAGATTAATTGGTAAAACCACTATATCGTTCAACCTCCAACTAAAAATAACCACTTACAGAAATCTAAAGCATGCAAATTTAGATATTTTCTGTAATATTTTCAAAAATTCTAAATTTATTTGAGTAATGAAGTTCAAATTTTCATTATTTTCATATATCTTATCAACCAGGGGCACAGCAGTACATGCTGATGCCTTATTAACTGCATTACTACATAATCTGCCCACAAACATGCCACACCACGGTCTTTATGAGTCATACTTCTAGTTTTAGGAATGTATTTTTAACATCCAAAGTCATTTTGTGACTAGGGCTGAAACGATTAGTCAACGTTAATAAAAATTGGCGACAAAAATTTACATTTTTATTGTCGAATAGTCGTTTAATCTCATTTAATGCAACATGAGATCATTTGAAATGCTAATGATTATGCACTTTCAGCACTTTAGCTTGCACCTGATTAAGGAGAGGAAGAAAATACATCTTAAAGTCCAGACAAACTCCAAACTTTCGAAACAGCCTTAAAGGTGAAGTAGATCACATAGTACGTAAGAAATAATGATACAAAAATACAAAATAAGTAAATACAGAAGCAGTGCCGTCCTGACGTGAAAAAATCGGAGCCATACATGGCGTTCTGCTGAAGCAAAACTTGCCTGTCAGAGCATCTACATAGGAAACACCCGGCGTGATATCTTTAATGCATCCTTTATTTAAATTCAAATAATAAGGAAGCGGGTTGTGTAAAAACACTCAAACTCTCGTTTCTCTGTGCGGTCAGAGACGCTTCTAGCAAGAGTGTGCCAAACTTCTCCCGGCTGATACACCATCTCGCATGGAGACGCTCATCCCTCACACACGCTTGCTGCAGCTAGATTATAACATGATGGCCCGTGATGTAGTGAATCTTTATATAAATGTGTCACGGAAGGTGTGTATCTTATCGTAATGAAAATCGGTGATACGCAGCACAATTAAGAAGAGTTTGTTTTTTTTGTAAGTAAAGATGGACCAAAGTTAACAAAAAGGTGAGAGAGTGTAGTCTAGACCATTATACATTGCAAAAAAAAAGAACATTTTAAAGGTTTTTGATGTGTTTTTGGTATGTTTTCCAATATAGATATCCAAAACTCCTATTTACATTAGAAGCTATACTGCAGAATAATTTTTTTTATTGGAGGACTATATGTCAACCTTTCAAGTCGAGGCACAAGCTGAATAGTCATTTTAAAAACTCATGATTAATCGTTACAATAGTCACCCGAATAGTTGAATAATCGTTCTAATAATCATTAGATTAGTAAATTATCAAAAGAATCATTAGTTGCAGCTCTATTTGTGACTATATGTGTAAGTGTTGCCAGACTGAGTTCTGAAAACCTTTCTTGGTGCAGACATTATACCACTTATACCAACCCTCTTACCCATTAACAGTTCCTGTTTTGAGACCAGCAGGTTTTAAGAACATGTGCTTATCTGATATTGGCACCCGGCCATGAGGGTCATTCGAAACAAGCAGTGGAAAACAGGGCCACTAATTTCTTCTTCATGTCTCTGCATCATCCCTCTGTGTGAAGAGGGATGGTTTGATTCATTTTCAGGCCAGATATGGAGTTTGTGATCAGGTTCAGAAAGATCTAGTCTCTGTCACTTGTGTACACTTTTTCTGCAGACAGCATATAAGCTGCTGCTGGGACCAGAACGGTGCATCACAACATGGAGAATGCAGTTCTGCTCACTTCTACACAAAATCAGCCCGGCTGGAGGAAACTGGAGACCAGCAACAGGATTCTCACCAACCATTAGATAATGTCCTGCAGAGAGTTAAAGACCAACACAAAACCAGCATGAAGAACAAGTCTGAGAGCTTATTTGAGGGAATCAAACTACAAGAAAATCAAACCTTCCTGAACAGGATTTACACACAGCTCTACATCACAGAGGGAGAGAGTGAAGGGGTGAATGAAGAACATGAGGTTTTACACATGGAGAAAACACCCAGATCTCAACACCATCAAGACACTCCAATCTACTGCAATGACATCTTTAAACCTGAACCAGGATGTGAGGAGAAGAGAAAAGACCAAATAAAGACTGTTCTTACTAAAGGCATCGCTGGAATTGGGAAAACAGTCTCTGTGCAGAAGTTCATTCTGGACTGGGCCGAGGGAAAAGCCAATCCGGATGTAGATTTTATGTTTGTGTTTCTATTTCGAGAGCTGAACTTGATTAAAGATGAGCAGTACAGTCTTCACAAACTTCTGCTGGACTTTCATCCTGAACTTCATGATCTGGACCCAAAGATTTATTATGAGTGTAAAGTTGTGTTCATCTTTGACGGTCTGGATGAAAGCAGAATTCCACTGATGTTTTCAGACCATGAGAAAGTTCCTGATGTGACTGAGACTTCATCAATGGGTGTGCTGATGTCAAACCTCATCAAAGGAGATCTGCTTCCCTCTGCTCTCATCTGGATTACCTCCAGACCAGCAGCAGCCAATCAGATCCCCAACAAATACATCAAACGTGTGACAGAGATTCAGGGATTCAATGACCCTCAGAAGGAGGAATATTTCAGGAAGAGAATCAGTGATGAGCATCAAGCCAGCAGAATCATCTCACACATTAGAAAAGCAAGAAGCCTCCACATTATGTGCCACATACCAGTCTTCTGTTGGATCTCATCCACTGTGCTTCAAAACATCCTTAAACAAGATGACAGTGCAGAAATCCCTCAATCTCTGACTGAAATGTACATTCACTTCCTGCTCATTCAGATCAATATGAGGAATCAGAAGTATGAAGAGAGAGATCCAGAGAAACTCTTGCAGTCCAACAGAGAAGTGATTGTGAAACTTGCTGAACTTGCTTTCAAACAGCTGATGAGGGGCAATGTTATGTTCTATGAGGAGGACCTGAGAGAGAGCGGCATAGATGTCACTGATGCCTCAGTGCATTTTGGGATCTGCACTGAGATCTTTAAGGAGGAATCTGTGATTCATCAGAGGAAAGTCTACAGCTTCATACATCTCAGCTTTCAGGAGTTTCTGGCTGCGTTTTTTGTGTTTCATAGTTATATCACCAAGAATATTGAAGCACTTACATTTTTCCTTGATGAGTCTTTTGTTGATGATGATGATGACTTGTTTGAACTGTTAATATCAACAGTAGATAAAGCTGTAGAGAGTGAAAATGGACGCCTGGATGTTTTCCTTCGATTTCTGCTGGGAATCTCACTGGAGTCCAATCAGAGACTCTTACAGGATCTACTGACACACACAGAGAACAGCTCAGAGTGCATCAAGAAAACCTCACAGTACATTAAAGACAAAATCAAAGATGGACGTGGACTCTCCACTGAAAGATCCATCAATCTGTTCCTCTGTCTGCTGGAGATGAAAGATCAGACTCTATACAGAGAGATTCAGAAGTTTGTGAAATCAGAGAAACACTCAGAGAATAAACTTTCTCCTGCTCAATGTTCAGCAATCTCCTACATGCTTCAGATGTCAGAGGAGGTGCTGGATGAGCTGGACCTGAAGAAATACAACACATCAGAGGAGGGTAGAAGAAGACTGATACCAGCTGTGAGGAATTGCAGAAATGCTCTGTAAGTGATTAATTTAGGGCTCTAGGCTAACATTTTTGTTGAGGAGAGATTGTTCCCCTATGTAAAACAATTTAGGGTGCTTTCACACTAGCACTTCTGGCGTGCACCCATGTTGTTGCTCTTGCAACACATCCGCAGGCTCACGGCAGACAAACGCTAACATTTCCAAATCATGACACATTCAATGAGACAAATGTAAGTGTCATTCTGTGCATGTAAAGTTATAGCGGTAAATCCAAATGGATGAATTCTTTAATAACACAGCGAAGCTGATGTATTTGTGATTTGTTACCTAGTAACAGTGGTAAACAGCTTCGCTTGTACTTGCTTTGATAATGTAATCGGACCATGGTTTGGACCCAATTTATATGATGTGAACAGAGACCAGCGGAGATAGGGGAGGGGAAGGAAACAAACTCGGGTTTGGTCCAAGCAATCGAACCAAGTGTTAAAGCACCCTTAGGGACACTTTGGATTTTCACAATTGGGGCACACTTGAATTTCAGTTTGTCATGAAGCATTGCCAGGTCGCAGCCTGGTAATGTCTATTATGTAAATAGTAAGAAAAGCAGTTTTCCATTCAGTTCAAATGTATCCTCATTGTATTGTATATTTCATCTGAAATTATAGGCTCACTGGCTGTTGTCTCACTGGTCAGCACTGTGAAATTGTGGCTTCATCTCTACAATCATCAAAGTCCCTCCTGAGAGAGCTGGACCTTAGTAATAATGACCTGCAGGATTCCGGAGTGAAGCTGCTCTCTGATGCACTGAAAAGTACAAACTGTAAACTAGAGATACTGAGGTGAATGATTTTCCATAAATTGTATACTTATTTAACAAAATACTGATGCAATAAACCACCAAATGTAGCATCTGCTCTTAATGGAATTAAAGAGGCAGAGGCAAATATTTTTAAAGAGTTGGATGTTTTGGAGAGCATGAAGTTCTTTTAAAAGTAAGTTGTAAGCAAACTCTGAATAGACTTAAAATATTTGTATCTGCTTAGACTGGCAGGCTGTAGACTCACTGGCCAATGTTGTGAAAGTTTGGCTTCAGCTCTACGATCTTCCAACTCTGTCCTGAGAGAGTTGGACCTGAGTAACAATGACCTGCAAGATTCAGGAGTGAAGCTGCTCTCTGATGCACTGAAGAGTCCAAACTGTAAACTAGAGATACTGAGGTTTGTGTCTCATGTTTATGTATTTATTTATTGTTTATCAGGTTATTATTTCATTTAAAAGATTACTCCTACTGAACTACTGAGATTGAATTATATTTTCCCCACTTCAGGCCAAGTACACCAGTATGCATATCCCCTAAATATTCAGAATAGTCGTCTAAAATCTAGATTTTTTCATACAGCTAAGTCTTAAATTATTACCTCGAATCCTGGATATATGGTTACAGCCTTGCAAAGTATCAATAGTTATTTGTCATTACTAACCCTAAGCCTACCCATAAAGTGCTATATTATTAAGCAAATTTGGAATTTATATACTTTTTTAATATACAAATGTGTAGATTTTATATTTGGTGTTTCTTATCATAAATCATGCCTTATATTTGAAATAAGGGGAAAAGACAAATTATACATTTTCTCAGTGAATGTAGTGAGAGCATTTTAGAAAAAACAACTACATTTAATTCCAACAAAAGCAAATTTAGGTAACATTTATTTTTTTCTACAATTAAAATGTATGGTTATTATTGGGAGTTTTATAATTAACAGATTATAGTTAATTATAGTTATAGTTAACAGCTATGTTTGTGAGACTCTTTAGCATCATGACAGTATACTGTATTTTTTTGTAACAGCTCGGCTAGTAATTCCCTCATGTTTCTCACATTCCATCCAGATTGCCCATTTGTAATCTCACCGGTCAGTGTTGTGAAAATTTGGCTTCAGTTCTACAATCTTCAAAGTCCCTCCTGAGAGATTTGGATCTGAGTAACAATGACCTGCAGGATTCAGGAGTGAAGCTGCTCTCTGATGCACTGAAGAGTCCACACTGTAAACTAGAGATACTGAGGTATTCAAAAACACAAATTCTTGGCATTTCTTGGAATGTCTCTGCAGTTCCCAGTGTAGTATTGCCATTTTTATCTGTTTTCGCTTTTAATTCAGTGCTACTTGAAGACGTCTGCCTAGTAAAAACTGAATAGGTTTATATTTTTTTTAAATCTGTGTTTTTAACCAAGCACTAAGTATCTTTCTTGATGTTAACTTGTCCGCACATAGCATGAACTTTGACACCTGAAGTAGCAACGTTGAACAATAGGAAGTTGCTTTCTCTGGCAGTGACCTCTTCGTACTCAGCTAAACTGAATATTTACAATGGACTGAGAAAATCGATTTAGTTGTGAGTAGGGCTGGACAATAATTCAATATCAATATGTATAGCGATATAATTTTTTCAATAATGGTGATATGATTTTTAAACACATTTCCGATATTTCGAAAATTTCAGGTGCAGCCATCAGTTCATTGTATTCAAGCCGACCAGAAATAGAAGAACACAATTAGCTATGTGCGTGACATGGCAATTTTTGAAAGGGACACATATAATAGAGCCAAAATTGTACGTCTATAGGATGTGTGTACACAGAAGACTTACTTTCACCACAATGTCATATTACAATTATCTTTCGTCCTCCATAATATTTTAGGTTTCGTCGGGGACAGAGGGGTCTCTTGAGACCACAGTCAGCTACGATGTGTATCGTACAGTCTGACATAATGTCACACAGTGTGCCATGGCGATATCAATGCATTCATATCGTACAGTCTGACAAGCAACAATCTTAAAGGACTAGTATAAATCGTACAGTGTGCACCCACCTTAAGATATTCAACTGCAGCCATCCCACTGATCTGCCACGTAACATCATATTGAGCAAAACCCAAAGCAATGGTAGATCTACAATATTAGGCTAATATAGTTCACACAAACAAGCTAGGTAATGTTATAATCGCTAACTTTGTGGACTCATGAAAAAATACATCGGTTATCATAATTTTTTGTCATGACTAATTTATTAATGACTCCGCATCACCTATATTTAAGAGAAAATAATCACTTCATCCGATGCTTAAAGTTAATAAAATAGCCTTGCCACTGCCAGCCTACTTGCTAGAGTTCCACAATTATCGAAGCAATTCGAACTCCACCGGACTTGCGTGTGTAGGTGACGTAAAGGGGGAAAACAGGCAGTGAACCAAACCACTGTGGTGCAAGGGAGGGGGGCCTCAAAATTAACTTAAACTTAACTTTAACTTAAAACGCATTTTTTGGCCCATTTGTATTGTTTTACTACTTACAGTTGTTTTAAGTATATATCATTATATTTTTACAATACACAGTGTGTTTTTAATGCCCCAGCAAGTTTTTGTTGTTGCTCACTCTTTTTTCTATTTTCTCAGCAACTCTGAGCACTTTAATATTCTTTATCCTAGCTGAAGAACCTTTGTTTCAATCTATAAAGATATGCAAGCCTATGTTGTAGTATCAAGTAAAAAATATTAATATTGACAAAGGTGAGAGTTTTATGTTTATTTGACATTTCTTGTTTGTATGAAGGCTAAGTGCAAATAAAAGGTGAACATTAATTTATTTGTACAGTTTTTATTTCTTAAATATTATATAGTTTATAGGAGGAGGTTTCATAGACTTGGCAAATACATTTTTCAGAAGTTTGTAGGTACAGACATCCGTTGTGGGCATTCTTGGCAGTTTTTCTGAGGCTTTTATATTGTTCATATTGATTTCGGAATTATATCGTATCGACTGAAATTAATAAATCTATCTAGTGTTGTCACGGTACCAAAATTTCAGTATTTGGTACCGATACCAGTGAAAATCCACGGTTCTCGGTACCAAACCAAAGTTTAATTTAGACTAAATTTACAAGAAAAAATCCATGGTTCTCGGTACCAAAGCAAAACACAAAAACATGCTAATTGAACAACACACTATTTTTATTAATAAAGGTAAACAATGCCATTCTTTATACTTATTTAAAATTGTGTTTCAAGTTTTTCCACAACTAATAAATGAAAATAAATTACACACCTAAAAAACACAACAATAAGCCATGACTGAATAAACACTCAGTGTTATATTTATAAACTTAAACATTTTTATAAATTAAAAGGTCATTTAAAAAAAACCTTCATGTCCTCCTGTTTTTTTTTAACCCTAATAAAATGTATAGTAGCATTAAATAGTTAATAAAGAAGCTTAATTCTAACACTCATTATATTTACGTTAGCTGCACCACGTAACGTTATGCTAATGATTTACTACACGGCTAACATTGTGTTTATTTCAATCCGACATTCAAATTAAAATATGGTATATAACTCAAAACAGAACCTCTAAATTTGAAATTAATTTGAAACTTACCTGCTTGAACTCTTTCATTAGATCCGGTGTCGGTCTTTAAGGTGTTTTATCAAGTTTGATGTGTTTCCTGCTTTTGAGAGAAAACTTCGATGACATCGTTTGCAAATTGGTTTTGATGATCTATGATGTTCCCCTCGTCATCAGCCGCAAATCCGAAATATTTCCACACATGGCTCTTTCCTCCTTTCTTATCACCAAGAGCAGTCACCACAGCAGCGCCGGCGGTCGCCATGTCTCAGCGCTTTCATGAGGAGGACTCAACTTCACGCGCCGTCGCGTGCATCGCCGAACTTTGACCGGGTACTCGGTACCATTGGTACTTGGTACCGAGACGTTTTTTTTAGTACCGACTTGGTACCGAAGTACCGAATATTTTGACAACACTAAATCTATCTTGATATACATTTTGTCCATATCGTCCAGCCCTAGTTGTGAGTTTCTTTATAACTACACTCCACTCATGGACTGAGATTGCTGTGCCATTATTTTAATTTAAATTAATTAAAAACATTTTCTGTTACTATGGTATCATGACTTCAGATTTACCAACACTTTCAGTATGTAACAGCAAAACAAGCTATACAGTTCAGTCAGATGGATTTTTTGCGGGCAGTTCTTGGCCAGAATAAGAGGCAAAGTGGACCAGACTTTATGATGATTGTCCAATGTTCAGCTACACAAGACTTTTGATTTGTTTCTGTAGATTATCTGGTTGTATGGTGACAAAGGTCAGCTGTAGTTATGTAACCTCAGCTCTGAGTTCAAACCCTTCACATCTGATAGAGCTGGATCTGAGCTACAATTATCCAGGAGAATCAGGAGTCAAACTACTCTCTGAGAGACTCAACGATACACACAGCACACTGGACAAACTCAAGTATGTTGGGTATATCAAGTAATCCTTTTGAATGTACAGTATGTGTGTGAGATTGTAACAAAGAAGGACACCGGGAACTGGTTACTTCAAGCACAGGTAGAGAATGTTTAATAACCACTTCTCTGGCTTACAGCTTCACAATAACTCATCAGCTTCACAGGCACGTAGTCTCTTAAACACATCAGTTCCACAATAATATATCAGCTTCACAGTAAGGCTCTCGATCCAATCTCTCGCTCTTCCAACGGACTCTTGACCATGTCCCCACTGCCACAGAGATATACAGAGCAAACACAGTAACAGTTTCAGGTGGAAAAAATAATCGTACACT
>NC_068280.1:887500-1090000 GCF_025860055.1 Xyrauchen texanus | reverse complement strand
TTACTCCTAGCCGCTTCAGTAAAGGAATATCCTCAGAATAGGAAGACATGGGGCGTGCGTGTTTAGCTTTATGGAAGGCGAGGACAAAAATATTAAACAGAGCTTGCCGCTGTTCTTCATTCAGCTTGTCTCGCCATCTGGCAAGTGGGCGACTGGACATTTCTTCTCGGCTAGCTTGTTTATTAACAATAGCTTGCTCCTTTCGTGTGCTCCTTGCTCTTTTCATGTTTGTTAAATAAAGGATGGTTGAAATTCTTTGAGCCTTTATAAAACGCACCTGTTTTGTCTGCTAGATGTGGATTTGAGCAGCAAATCTTGCTCCACATTTCAGTGCGCTCATCGTTAGCTTCAAGCCGTACCAACTCGCAGAGGTTAGCAAATTTCAACAAGAATTCGTGGATGTGTTTTCCCCTCTACCGGGTCACACCAACCTCATCAAACACCACATCGAGTGGTGGGTTTCTCTCCTCAGCTCCACCTCTGAAATTGTCATCTGGATCTACAATGTCTTTTTCACTCTCTGACTTGCTGCTCTCTTCTTAAGATGGCTGCTGTCTCTCCGGAGGAGTGGGTACGGGGAGCTCGTGGCAGTGTGTCATCAGGGCGATGGATGAAGGAAGGTCTGGATACATGATAGCAGCTGCATTCTTGCCAGTCCGACATTTGGAAGGGTCCACCATACAGAAGTAGCAGTTGCTTGAGTGGTCAGTGGGTTACCGCCAAATTCTTGGGATAGCGAACGTATTGGCTCTCTTTTCCACTCTGTACCATCCTACAAAAATACATTTATTTCACCCATGACTAATGTTTAAGAGATTCTCATAACATTTTC
Organism: Xyrauchen texanus; assembly: GCF_025860055.1. Classification (NCBI taxonomy): domain Eukaryota; kingdom Metazoa; phylum Chordata; class Actinopteri; order Cypriniformes; family Catostomidae; genus Xyrauchen; species Xyrauchen texanus. The sequence continues at coordinate 1,089,168 of NC_068280.1, read as the reverse complement.
ATATATGAATAACATTGAAAATGTTAAAACATTTTAAAATTAAAAACTTTTGCCATTTAAAAAATTTAAAATTGTGTGTGTGTGTGTGTGTGTATGTATGTATATATATATATATATATATATATATATATATATAAATAATATAACATACAATTCAAGCAACAATTGCCCATCTTACCTTCCAGAGGTTTGTTTTTTTTGCAGTGCTCACAGGTGAAACGAGGTGCCCAGCGATTGTCTTGTTCCCCAATAGGCATGCTGAAATATGCCTTGTAGGCCTCACACACCTTAGCAGATGCTCCCACAGAGTACTTTTTCGCTCTTGTCTTGATAAATTGGCCACAGACATAGCAAAAAACATCTGCCAGATGCTTGCAGCCTCTTGATGCCATCTCAGAAAAATGCATACATGTATCCACTGAGGCAGCTTGAACTAAATTGAACTGGTGGGCTTAAGGCCCCTGTATTTATACCACTATTTATATTACTGGAAAGTTCTAGAAGTTACTCCAAGTTTACTCAGCACTGAATCTATCTGGAATGTTCTGGAAAATAGGTACATTTCAAAATATCACTGTCCTGGTCACAAAAGCAAAGTTTGTGTGGAATAATAGCCACTTTCTATACTTTTGAGGCATAAACAATTAGGAAATAACACACTACCCAGGAACCAAAAATAAATAAATACATTTGTTAAATGGTGCAATTAGCCAGTTAGCTTCTGATAGGTGTACTGAATTGGAGGTGGTGGATGTAGTTTAATGCCTAAAAAAATTGTACTTCTATTTTTACTCCTTATCTAAGTATCTACATTTAATTTTAACATTGTTATTGAAAATTCGGGGGAGAAAAGTCATACCAAGAATTTCACTACATGTCGTACTGTGTATGGTTATGAATGTAACAAATAAAACTTGAAATTGAAGATGCTGGAGGAAACAGGTAGACAAGTATCTATATCCACAATAAAATGAGTCTTATATCGACATAACCTGAAATGTTGCTTAGCAAGGAAAAAGCCACTGCTCTTTTGGAGAAATGTCCTCTGGTCTGATGAAACAAAAATTGAACTGTTTGGCCATAATGAGCATCTTTATATTTGGAGGAAAAAGGGTGAGGCTCGCAAGCCGAAGAACACCATCCCAACCATGAAGCATGGGGTTGGCAACATCATGCTGTGGGGGTGCTTTGCTGCAGGAGGGACTGGTGCACTTCACAAAATAGATGACATCATGAGAAAGGAAAATAGTGAAGCAACATCTCAAGACATCAGTCAGGAAGTTAAAGCTCCGTCGCAAGTGGGTCTTCCAAATGGACAATAACCCCAAGCACACCTCCAAAATTGTGGCAAAATGGCTTAAGGACAACAAAGTCAAGATATTGGAGTGGCATCACAAAGTCCTGACCTCAATCTGATAGTACATTTGTGGGCAGAACTGAAAAAGCAAGGAGGTTAACAAACCTCAGTTACCCCAGTTCTGTCTGGAGGAATGGGACAAAATTCCAGCAACTTATTGTGAGAAGCTTGTGGAAGGCTACCTAAAACGTTTGACCCATTTGACGTTGAAAGTTAATCCATTTAAAGGCAATACTACCAAATACTAACAAAGTGTCTGTAAACTTCTGACCCACGTTGAATATGATGAAAGAAATAAAAGCTGAAAAACTTAATTCTCTCTACTATTTCACATTCTTAAAATAGTGATCCTAACTGACCAAAGACAGGGAATGTTTTTTTACGATTAAATGTTAGGAATTGTAAAAAAAAAAAAATACAAAACTGAGTTTAAATGTATTTAGCTAAGGTGTATGTAAACTTCTGACTTCAAAAGTATGTCTTCCTGTCTTTCATTTGCATCACTCTGCCATCTCGACAAGTAAGCTAATTAAATAATTTCAACTTCTAATCAATATTTAATGTCCATTTATTCATTTATTTGGCAAAAAGTTGTGTAACAATAAGCATAGAGGTCATTATAACACAGACATGGCATAAGTCTGGCCGACTACATTATTACAGAAATTACACAAATTTCAAATAGATCATCAGATGTATAGACATTACACAGCTACTATCAAAAAAATATTACACTACTGATTAATTTAAGCATTTAAAGAAAACTAAATATAGACTTTAATAAAATGCAGCACAATTCTTGTAGCAAAGTTTACAAAGTTGGTACTTAAAAAGTTTGACAGCAAAAGTTGTGTATAAACAACGCAGCTGAAGTTGAGCAGATTTCACTTTTAGGTGTGCCTTGAGCCAGCAGCAGAAATTTGGAAATGTGATTAATTGGGAAAAATCTCAACCCCCGTGCTGGGCAAGCTACTCAAATGTAGCTAGCTGAGTTACCTACTACCCAATGAAAAAATGTGTTAAGCTAAGCTAAAAGCTATAGAGATAGTTGCAAGTTACACTACAAGCTACTTTCCAAAAGTAGTGTTTCCAAGCTGACTTTATTCAATATAATTAAGTCCAGTACAGTATGGAGCATCATAAATGTATATGCATGTAAAAAAAAAGATGTAAACTCATATTTATACTTGCTACCTATGCAAACCCATGTTTTCAATATGCTAAATCAATATTTTTACATTTTATCTTTCATATTTACACTACTACCTGTACAAACCCATTTGAAAAATGTATATTGCACATTTCTGTATATAACAACTATAGGTACTGTATATACAATTAATCTCATCCTGTAATTCTGTGACTAGCTGTTGTTTTTCTGCATGTACTGGAAGCTTCTGTTCAGATGCCAAATTCCTTATGTGTGTGCACACCTGTGCAGTAACACTGTTATATCTGGTAGTATCAGATTGTAATAACATTGTACTTTGATTTACTACTACCATATTTATGAAAGAAATCTGTATTGACATGGTTCTTCCAAGTACTTCAAAGAATACCATAGTACCACCATTATACTTAGATGTATGTTACCATATTTATACACTCACTGAGCACTTTATTTGGAACACCTGTACACCGAATTATTCAAGTGATCATATAATCAGCCAGTCGTGTGGCAGCACTGCAATGCATAAAAATCATTAAGATATGGGTCAGTAGCTTCAGTTAATGTTCACATTAACCATCTGTGGCAGGGCAGAGAGAGGGGCTGGGTTGTGATTCTACACACGACCCGGCCCCTGCCACACCATCAGAAAGGGTGAATTATCTCAGTGATTTCGACCATGGCATGATTGTTGGTGCCAGATGGGCTGTTTTGAGTATTTCTGTAACTGCTGATCTCCTGGTATTTTCACACACAACAGTCTCTAGAATTTACTCAGAAAGGTGTGAAAAACCAAAAACATCCAGTGAGCGTCAGTTCTGCGGATGGAAATTCTTTGTTGATGAGAAGGTCAACAGAGAATGTCCAGACTGGTTCGAGCTGACAGATAGGCTATGGTAACTCAGATAACCACTCTGTACAATTATAGTGACCAGAAGAGCATCTTAGAATAAAATGTCAAACCTTGAGACAGATGTGCTACCACATCGGTTTCACGCAGAAGACCACGTTGGGTTCCACTTCTGTCAACCAAGAACAGAAAGCTGAGGCTGCAGTGGGCACAGGCTCACCAAAACTGGACTATTAAAAACTGGAAAAACATAGGCTGGTCTGATGAATCTCTATTTCTGCTGAGGCACACAGATGTTATGGTCAGAATTTATCACCTACAGCAATCCATGGACCCAACCTGCCTTGTGTCAACAGACCAGGGTGGTGGTGGTGTAATGGTGTGGGGAATGTTTTCTTGCAACGTTTCCAACATCTTGTGGAATCCATGAAGAATTGAGGCTGTTTTGAGAGCAAAGGGAGGCCAGTATTAGTACAGTGTTCCTAATAAAGTGCTCAGTGATTGTATACTATATGTATGTATATACCATTGTATTTAGATATTGGAGTATTTAGAAAATGGTACAGGTCATAGTACTTTTGTGTAGGCTACTAAGTGTAAATGTTTCACCATGAAAAACATGCTATGATGGTTCTTGACATTTAGCATGTTTCTTCTGATGAGTATTTAAACTTCCTAAATAAGTGAATCTCTCCCCGCAGATAGAGCAGCTGTAAGGTTTCTCTCCTGTATGCATTCTCAAATGGGTTTTCAAGATACCTTGTCGAGCAAATGTTTTGTCACACTGAGTGCATTTGTAAGGTCTTTCTCCAGTGTGTATTCTCTTGTGCTTTTTAAAGGTATCGTGTCGATTGAAACTCATCCCACAAACTCTGCAGTTATAAGGCTTTTCTCCCGTGTGCCCTCTTAGATGCAATTTAAAATGAGATGGATCAGAGAAGCTCTTTCCACAATGAGAGCAGAGGTAAGGTTTCTCTCCAGAGTGTGTTCTCTCATGGACTATCAACTGAGATTTGTGACGGAAACGTTTATCACAGTGTGAGCATTGATAGGGTTTCTCCTCAGAGTGTATTTTCTGATGTGACTTTAGACTATCTAACTGCCTGAATGTATTCCCACATTCACTGCACTGATACGGCCTCTCATTGGTGTGCACACGGACATGTTTCTTCACATGAGACTTGTGGCTGAATCTCTTCTCACAGTGAGGACACTTGTACGGTTTCTCTCCTGTGTGTGTTCTCTCATGAGTAACAAGAATTCCTTTAGTGCTAAAACACTTGTCACACTCACTGCAGTGGAAAGGCTTTTCACCACTGTGTGTCCTCATGTGAGTTTTTAAAAGAGAAGGAGAAAAGAAAACCTTCCCGCACTGCTCACAGGGAAACTCCTTCTTAACTCTGTGCACTTCTGAATGAAGTTTCTTCTCTTCTGAGGTAGAAAAGATGCTCCCACATGTCCTACATTTAAAGAATTTTGGTTCTTTGTGTTTTCTCTCATATCTCGTTAAATGTTCCTGCAAAACTCTTTTGTCAGATGCTGTCTGACTCTCTGTTTCTCCATCAGAAGATGAACCACTGTTTGCATCTACAAGAAACATGACAGCACATAACAGTAAGATGATAATTCTCTCACATTATAATGAATTAAGCCACTGAAGGTGAATGGTAAACAACCACTGACACATCATGAGGCTTTGCTGCATCTATATCTGTCATAATTGAAAAAAAATCCATTCATATTTTTATCCTCACTTCAAAGCATATTTTGTTTAGATAATCAAGTGTTCTAAATTGAAGTGAGGGCATGAAAAGAAACATGAGACTTTATAGAAACACCCATCAGCACATCGCATCTGCAACTTTTTTATTATTGACCAGATAAAGTAATCTGGTGAATATATAGGCTATATACAGTATAAATACTGTATAAAAGATATGTTAGTCTTCCTTTACATAAGGCAATTAAACAAGCTTCCAGGCTGTAATCCCACTGGAATTACCAGCACTTACTATACCTGTATGTATCAATCTGTATAAAGTCTAGTTTGAATTTCATCTAAGTTACAAAAATTAGCAACCACAATCTCTATTAGTTATAACAAATGCTTGCATTGTTCTAGTACATATTGAATTCATTATTAGAAGCTTCACAGTGTAGGTTGTAAAAAGTATGTGAACCCCTAGTCTATGAGATTGTCGGTGTGGGTTAGAGCAACTTTAAATTATAAAAACCACTCAAACATTTTGAGTTTGATATTTACAAGAAGCATCTGATGACGTGGATTATGACTTGCAAAAAAGAGATCTCAAAAGACGTATGATCAAGAATAGTTTCTTTGCATAAAACTGGAAAGGGTTACAAAGTTATCTTGAATTGCTTACATATTCATCTGTTCACAGTTAGACAAATTTTCTATAAATGGACACAATTTAGTACTATAGGTACTCTCCCTAGAAGTGGCAGTCCAGTCAAGATGACTCAAAGGACACCCCGCAGAATGCTCAATGAGGTAAACAACATCCCTAGAGTGACAGATAAAGACTTGAAGGAATCATTGGAACTGCTTAACATCTCTGTTCATGAGTCTACTATACAGACAAAATTAAACAAGCTTGGTGTTTATGGCAGAACACCACGAAAGAAGCTGCTTCTTTCCAACAAAAACAGTGCTTGTGCAAGTAATTTGTCAAAGACAGCTTGACACTCCACAACACTACTGGAAAAGGTTTTGTGGACTGATTAAACTAAGGTTGAACTGCTTGGGAAGAACATGCAGCACTACGTATGGCATAAAAAACGACACCACATACCAACGTGAAATAATCATCCCAACGGTGAAGTACGGTGGAGGGAGCTTCATGATTTGGGACTGATGTGCTGCTTTGGGGTCTGGACTGCAAGAAAAATGGATATGTGCCAGCTGAAGCTCAGTAGAAGTTGGGTGATGCAGCAGGACAATGACCCTAAACATTAAAGTAAATCCACTACAGGAATGCTTCCAAAAAATAAAGTTAAATTTTGGAGTGTCCCAGTAAGAGCCCACACCATAACCCAATAGAGATGCTGTGGAATGACCTCAAGAGAGCGGTTCACACCAGATATCCTAACAATATGGCTGAGCTGAAGCAGTTCTGTAAGGAAGAATTATCCAAAAATCCTTCTGAACGTTGTGCAGGTTTAATCCGCAGATACCAGAAACACTTGATTGAGGTAATTGCTGCCAAATTAGGATTAACCAGTTTTTAAATCAAGGATTCACTTAATTTTTCCACAGCAATGTGAATGTTTAATGGGATGTGTTCAATAAAGGCATGAAAGATTATAATTGTTTGTGTGTTGTTATCTTAAGCACATTGTGTTTGTCTATACTTGTGACTTTAATGAAGATGACATCACATTTTATGACCAAATAATGCTAATTATAAAGGGTTCACATACTTTTTCTTGCCACTGTACCACTGTTTCTCAACTAGTGGGTCACAGGTATGTTCGTATAGGGTTGCAGGATAAAAGAAAATGCCAACCAGGCTTCATTAAATGCAGATTACATTATTTTATCATGTTGTTTATAACTCTTGCCAACCTTCAGATATTAATGCAAATATTACATTACTATTTAGAACATGACAGTAAGTGAATAGGGGCATTGTGTGTTTGGAGAGCAAGATAAAACTCATGTCAAGTCTTTGGGTGCATGAGGAGCGAACAAGATTGGAAAATGTAACCCATAAAAAATGGAACTAGAAGAGTTTCTGACAACATATCTGGAAGAAAACAGCAGTGGTTTCACAAAATGATGAGTAGTTTAAAATAGAAATTAAATCTTTAAAGACTATTTTGAGAACAGATGGGGGAACGTACCTGGATTAATAAAATCCTCATCATAATTTTCTTCTTCTTCATTGTGTTTGTCATGTTGAATAAAATAATCTTCGTCATCCTCCTCCTCATCATCATCTTCCTCACTCTGCTGTTCCTCTGCTGTGGTTTCTCCTCTCATCTCCATCAGGTTCCTGCAGTCCAGCAGCTTCACTGAACACATCTTCAATGGTATCTGCAGCATCTGCTGTTCTCCAGCGTTACAGACAGAAGCCAGAGACTCTGTGGAGGTTTGATCACCCTGATTACTGTCACACACACTCTCCTGAGCGTCAGTATAACAGAGTAAAGTGAGGCTGAGCTCTGAGTCCTGTGTGTCTCTGGATCTCTGATCTCTGACGCTCCACACTGAATCCTGACATTCTGTGGAGGTCCCATCAGTCACACACACTGAAGATTGACAGGAAACCTTCTCCAGCTCCTGACAAACACAACACAATCACTGTACTGACTCATCTGGACTCTTGATATATTGAACAGCTGTACAAACCTCTCCGTTCAGTGGATCTCCTCTTTCCCTCAGCTTTGCCTCCAGTAACGCCACCTCTTTCTTCAGCTGAGAGATTTCTGTCATGAAATCATCAATATCCAACATGGACAGATCAGTTCCTACTGATTTACAGCACATCAGATCCACCTGCAAACTCATCTTCAACATCTCAAGATCACATAAATATCACAACATGAAAGACATAAACAAACACACAGCAGCTGAACGTCTAAACAAACTGTGAGTTCTTCTTTCTTTGTTTAGTGAGTTTACCGGCGGATTAAAGAGCTTCATAGCGCCCCCTGCTGTACTGGAGTTACTGGAGTCACAACACAATAGTGATGGGAATTTTTTTTCCCCGCGAACCGGTTCTTTCGGGGGGTTCGTTTCAATGAACTGGTTAAAAAAAAAAAACGATTTACCAGCTCATTTACGTCATCACGTAATGACGTCACTATATATACTGCTAATACGCCGGCGTCGTAGAATTCACGCACTAACACATTCATTAAAGCCATATTTAAGGGCATATTGCAGATTATAACATTTTATTTAAATAAGTTATAATAGTAAGGGTGTTTAAAGTCATCAGTGTTTCATTCAGTGATCTTACAATACATCCTACATTATAGTTTTGCACCTAATACACCCAATAATGACACTGATATAAAAATGTTTATGTTCTGTACATGTTTAAAGTATAAAAAGTGATTAAACTAGTCTTAATCAACTCACCCTTTTTTTACAGAAACCATGATCCAGCTCATCACAACTTCAGATATAATCTTCATGCACAATACTCAATAGTAAAATGTTTTGACTGAATAACGTTTCGCCCCCTCATTCAAGTTCTGGGTTCACGCATGCTCATCAGCTGCTCACTGATGTCCGAAAGAGGTGAATCTTAGTTCAGTGTACAGGTGACTCACAAACTGCTGTGATCGACTCAACGTACTGCTGACGCAAGAACTGCTGTCCTCTTATCAGTGTACTGTTGACTCAAAAACTGCTGTGAACAACTCAATGTACTGCTGACACGAGAACTGCTTTCTTCGGATCAGTGTACTGCTGACACGAGAGCTGCTTTCTTCGGATCAGTGTACTGTTGACTCGAGAACTTCTGTCCTTGGATCAGTGTACTATTGGCTCGAGAACTGCTGCAAATGTTTCAATACATCCTACATTAAAGTTTTGCACTTAAAGCACCCAATATTGACACTGATATACAAACGTGGATGTTCTACACATGTTTAAAGCATAAAAAGTGATTAAACTAGTCTTAATCAATTCACCCTTTTTTACAAAAAACATGATCCAGCTCATCACAACTTCACATATAATCTACACGCACAATACTCAATAGTAAAATTTGTTTACATCTCTTGACTGATACATTTTACCACCTCATTCAATTTCTGGGATCACGCATGCACATCAGCTGCTCACTGATGTCTGAATGAGGCAATTCTCCAGTTCAGAATACTGCTCGCAAACTGTTGTGATCTACTCAATGTACTGTTGACTCGAGAACTGCTGTCCTCGGATCAGTGTACTGTTGGCGTGAGAGCTGCTGTCCTAGGATCAGTGTACTGTTGACTCGAGAACTGCTGTCCTAAGATCAGTGTACTGTTGACTCGAGAACTGTTGTCCTCGGATCAGTGTCCTGTTGACTCGAGAACTTCTGTCCTAAGATCAGTGTACTGTTGACTCGAGAACTGCTGTCCTCGGTTCATTGTACTGTTGGCGTGAGAGCTGCTGTCCTCGGATCAGTGTACTGTAGACTAGAGAACTGCAGTCCTCAGATTAGTGTACTGTTGACTCGAGAACTGTTGTCCTTGGATCAGTGTACTGTTGACTCGAGAACTGCTGTGAACAACTCAATGTACTGCTGACACGAGAGCTGCTTTCTTCGGATCAGTGTACTGTTGACACGAGAGCTGCTGTCCTCGGATCAGTGTACTGTTGACTTGAGAACAGCTGTCCTCGGATCAGTGTACTGTTAACTCGAGAACAGCTGTCCTCGGAGCAGTGTACTTTTGACTAGAGAACAGCTGTCCTCAGATCAGTGTACTGTTGACTCGAGAACTGCTGTCCTCGGAGCAGTGTATTGTTGACTCGAGAACTGCTGTCCTCGGATCAGTGTACTGTTGACTCGAGAACAGCTTTCCTCGGATCAGTGTACTGTTGACTCGAGCGCTGTAGACTGGATCATCTTCATACGTTGATAAAACCGTAATACAATCAATTCATAAACATATTTCCAGTATGTTTTATTTGTTACACTCTATGTTGTTCAGCAAAATACACCTGAAACATACATTTTGCCCCTTAATCACACACACATTGTCAGAAACTCATCGGTTCTCAGTATGTGGGACACCTCCGAAAGAGGCGATACTCAGAACATTGTAGTTGACTCGAGAACTGTTACAACCGAAGAGTTCAGTCTGATTTGTGAACTAGTTGGAGTGGTTCATTGCAAAGAAGAGTTGGCTAAAGCAGATATCACCAGTTTTAGGATCATATTACTCCAGGTTATCGGCTCATTAGAGTCACAGTGACAGGTTAAGATCAGTGTTGACTCGAAATGCAAACTGTTTCAAATGCTTCAGTCCAATTTGGTGAACTAGTTCAACTTGTTCACTAAAAAGAACTGGTTCAAAAGAACAATTCGTTCACGAACTGGACATAATTACAACACAACATTCATCACGAGGATTTCAGAAACATCAAATTATTTTAATGAATCTCTTCAGCACTTTTAATTTTTAACCTGCTCTTGGTCAGATATTGAATATAAAAAGGTTTGAGGATTCAGCACATCCCATATAGACGCTTGTTCAATTCCTCTCCTACTCTTTAAGTTACCAGTTAAGTTTAGTCAAAGGTGGGCCCGGACCCAACCAGAATGTGAGGGAAGCTTTTCTGTAGCCAAGTCAAATTTGGAGAAAAACTATTTAGGCAAATATTTGGCCCATCCATTTTTATTGAGGCCCACCCAAAAAGTTATTTCTTGGCTACAGCCTTGGGTGTAGATTACGAAATGTTAGATTATGGTAATTAAATATATAACAGAGATGCTCCCAAAACGTTAGGAATTGGTTTCCCTGCTGTAACATCAAAGTTATTGTACAGAAAAATGTCTGCATCAGTGAACGTCCCGATGACCACAGTGGCCTCATCATCCATAAATGGAAGAAGTTTGGAACCACCAGGACTCTTCTTAGAGCTGGCCGCCCGGCCAAACTGAGCAATCGGTGAAGAAGGGCCTTAGTCAGAGAGGTGACCAAGAACCCGATGGTCACTCTAACAGAGCTCCAGTGTTTCTCTGTGGAGAGAGGAGAACCTTCCAGAAGAACAACCATCTCTGCAGCACTCCACCAATCAGGCCTGTATGGTAGAGTGGCTAGACGGAAGCCACTCCTCAGTTAAAGGCACATGACAGACCGCCTGTAGTTTTCCAAAAGGCACCCGAAGGACTCTCAGACCACGAGGAATAAAAGATTGAACTCTTTGGCCTGAATGGCAAGCATCATGTCTGGAGGAAACCAGGCACTGCTCATCACCTGGCCAATACCATCGCTACAGTGAAGCATGGTGGTGGCAGCATCATGCTGTGGGGATGTTTTTCAGTGGCAGGAACTGGAAGACTAGTCAGGATCGAGGGAAAGATGAATGCAGCAATGTACAGAGACATCCTTGATGAAAACCTGCTCCAGAGCGCTCTGGACCTCAGACTGGGGAGAAGGTTCATCTTCCAGCAGGACCACGACCCTAAGCACACAGCCAAGATAACAAAGGAGTGGCTACGGGACAACTCTGTGAATGTTCATGAGTGGCCCAGACTTGAATCCGATTGAACATCTCTGGAGAGATCTGAAAATGGCTGTGTACCGACACTTCCCATCCAACCTGATGGAGCTTGAGAGGTCCTGCAAAGAAGAATGGGAGAATCTGCCCAAAAATAGGTGTGCCAAGCTTGTAGCATCATACACAAAAAGACTTGAGGCTGTAATTGGTGCCAAAGGTGCTTCAACAAAGTATTGAGCAAAGGCTGTGAATACTTACAGTATGTGTGAAGTACATACAGTATATTTGCAAAGATTTCAAACTTCTCTTTCACGTTGTCATTATGGGGTATTGTTTGTAGAATTTTGAGGAAAATAATGAATTTAATCAATTTTGGAATAAGGCTGTAACATAACAAAAAGGGGAAAAAGTGAAGCGCTGTGAATACTTTGCGGATGCACTGTAGATTCCCAGTCCAGAGTAATCAATTATCAAAATAACTGTTAGTTGTAGCACTACAGAAAATATTTCCTTTTGTGTTTTGAAAATCAATGAAGATTTGAATCTTGAGATTGTCCATCTCATCCCCTTGTAATGTAATTGACATAATCCCTTACATAACTCTAGAAATGCATGAAAATAACATTGTGAGTCTTGTGACATTCTGACAATGTTGCCAAGCGAATCGCTCCACAACAACATCACAAATCCTTCACTAGCGACTATTCAGCAGAGTTGTGACGTCAAAGGCAGTAGACAGAGAAATGTTCAATATTCTAAGCTCTTTAAAAAATATCCATTGACTAGCAATTACTCCAACAGCCAAACTCTGACCCCTTGATTAAATCATAGTTACTAAAACAGTTATATTAACTTTATTTAAATGAATTCATCTTTATTCTCGATCCACATCAAAGGTTAATGTGATAATGTCCCCTACTGTCAATAAGAGCACAATGTACAGCTTCATGCTATAAAGATTCCAGCACAGTTTGCTCTTTAGCATGTTTCTTCTGATGAGAATTAAAACTTCCTAAATAAGCGAATCCCTCCCCGCAGATACAGCAGCTGTAAGGTTTCTCTCCTGTATGCATTCTCAGATGGGTTTTCAGGACATCTGGTCGAGCAAACGTTTTGTCACACTGAGTGCATTTGAAAGGTCTTTCTCCAGTGTGTGTTCTCTGGTGTTTTACTAAGTTTTGTTTTTTACAGAAACACATCCCACAAACACTGCAGTTATAAGGCTTTTCTCCTGTGTGCACTCTCACATGTAATTGGAGATGACCTGGACCAGAAAAGCTCTTTCCACAATGAGAGCAGAGGTAAGGTTTCTCTCCAGAGTGCATTCTCTCATGGACTGTCAGCTGAGACTTCTGACGGAAACTTTTATCACAGTGTGAGCATTGATAGGGTTTCTCTTCAGAGTGTATTTTCTGATGTGACTTGAGATAACCTAACTTTGTAAAGGTTTTCCCACATTCACTGCATTGATACGGCCTCTCATTCGTGTGCGAACGGACATGTATCTTTAGATAGTTTCCGTAAGTGAATCTCTTCTCACAGTGAGGACACTTGTATGGTTTCTCTCCAGTGTGTGTTCTCTCATGTTCAACAAGGTTTCCTTTAGTTTTGAAACACTTGTCACACTCACTGCAGTGGAAAGGCTTTTCATCACTGTGTGTCTTCATGTGAACTTTCAGAAGAGAAGGAATAAAGAAAACCTTCCCGCACTGCTCACAGTGGAACCCCTTTCCTCTGTGCACTTCTGAATGGAGTTTCTTCTCTTCTGCGGTAGAAAAGCTGCTCCCACATCTCCTGCATTTGAAGAATTTCTGTTCTGTGTGTCTTCTTTCATGTCTTGCTAAATGTCCCTTTGAGCTGAATGTCTTCTCACAGGTGATGCAGGAAAGACTCTGTGCTGTCAGACGCTCTTTTGATGTAGAAGCCATTTCTCCATCAGAAGATGAACCTTTGTCTGCATCTACGTAAATAGAACATGAGAGTGATAGTTAGATAGGAATTACAGTTGAAGTCAGAAGTTTACATACACCTTAGCCAAATATATTTAAACTCATTTTAACAATTCCTGACATTTAATCATAGAAAGCATTCCCTGTCTTAGGTCAGTTATGATCATTACTTTATTTTAAGACTGTGAAATGTCAAAATAATAGTAGAGAGAATGATTTATTTCAGCTTTTATTTCTTTCATCATTTTCCCAGTGGGTCAGAAGTTCACATACACCTTGTTAGAATTTGGTAGCATTGCCTTTAAATTGTTTAACTTGGGTCAAATATTTTGGGTATAGTACCACAAGCTTCTCACAATAAGTTGCTGGAATTTTGGCCTCTTCCTTAAGCCATTTTGCCACAACTTTGGAGGTGTGCTTGGGGTCATTGTCCATTTGGAAGACCCATTTGTGACGGAGCTTTAACTTCCTGGCTGATGTCTTGAGATGTTGCTTAATATATCCACATAATTTTCCATCCTCACAATGCAATCTATTTTGTGAAGTGCATCAGTCCCTCCTGCAGCAAAGCACCCCCATAACATGATGCTGCACCCCCATGCTTCACGGTTGGGATAGTGTTCTTTGGATTGCAAGCCTCACCCTTTTTCCTCCAAATATAACGATGGTCATTATGGCCAAACAGTAAAAATGTTTTGGAGTACTTTGAGCAGTGGCTTCTTCTTTGCTGAGCAGCCTTTCAGGTTATGTCGATATAAGACTCGTTTTACTGTGGATATAAATACTCATCTACCTGTTTCTTCCAGCATCTTCACAAGGTCCTTTGCTGCTGTTCTGGGGTTGATTTGCACTTTTTGCACCAAACTACGTTCATCTCTAGGAGACAGAATGCTTCTCCTTCCAGAGCGGTGTGATGGCTACGTGGTCCCACAGTGTTTTTACGTGTGTAGTATTGTTTTTACAGATAAACGTGGTACCTTCAAGTGTTTGGAAATTGCTCCCAAGGATGAACTAGACTTGTGGAAGTTTTTTATTTTCTTATGATGTCAAGCAAAGAGGCACTGAGTTTGAAGGTAGGCCTTAAAATACATCCACAGGTACACCTCCAATTGACCCAATTAGCCTATCAGAAGCTAATTGCCTAAATGCTTGACATAATTTTCTGGAATTTTCCAAGCTGCTTAAAGGCACAGTAAACTTATTGTTCTAAACATCTGACCTACTGGAATTGTGATATAGTCAATTAAAAGTGAAACAATTGTTGGAAAAATTACTCGTCATGCACAAAATAGATGTCCTAAACAACTTGCCAAAACTATAGTTTACTAAATTGAAATATGTGGATTGGTTAAAAAATTTGTTTGAATGACTTCAACCTAAGTGTGTAAACTTCTGACTTCAACTGTATCTCACAAAACATTTTTAATGAATGTGGCTGAAAATAGGGGTGTTGGGTTGTGATCTGAGAGGATGACAAAATGATTGTAGTTGAGGGGGGAATATAAGAAACACTGAACAAGAATGGACCTGGAGCTTTTGATCACATAGAGTGGCAACATGTTTTTTTCCAGATCAAGTAGTGGAAAATATAATGGAATCATCAACAACAAAAACAAATCACAGTTTGTACTTTAAATTTCCGATTGGATTGAGATCTGCACTGTTTGCTGGTCATGTCACTGAGTTTATATGCCTTTCCTGAAGAAAAGCTTTTACACTTTTTACTCTGTGGCAAGATGCATTATAGTCCTGAAAAATGACTTCATCATCACCAACCCTATGACTACCCTCTCCCCTGGTCCTTTACCTGACATGCAGCCCCATATCATAAATGACTGGAGAAATGTGATTGTTTTCTTCAGGCAGTCATCTTTAACTGTTTATTCAGAACGGCACCACACAAATGTTCCAGCATCATTGCCTTGGCCAATGCAGATTTGTGATTCATTACTGAATATCACTTTCATCCAATCATCCACACTCCATGATTGCTTCTCTTCAGCCCACTGAAGCCTTGTTATCTTCTGTTTAGGAGTTTTTGTTGGGCTTAAATCCCAAAGTAAATCCCATTTCATTCAACCGATTTCTTACAGTTGTGTCAAAAACTTCCAAACAAAAATCATGCTACAATGTGTGCATGATCAGATATTTGTATAATGTAAATGGTTCATCCCAGAGCCCGGAGGGGGGCTGTCCCAGTGACTTGAGTGATATAAAATCTTATTTTCTAAAAAAAAAAAAAATTAACTCACAACATGTAATGAAGGTAAAAACATTGAAATACGACACATACCTGAAGGAATAAAATCATTATCATCTTCATCTTCATCGTGTTTGTCTTGTTGAATATAATCATCAATCCTCCTCCTCATCCTCCTCACTCTGCTGTTCCTCTGCTGTGGTTTCTCCTCTCATCTCCATCAGGTTCCTGCAGTCCAGCAGCTTCACTGAACACATCTTCAATGGTATCTGCAGCATCTGCTGTTCTCCAGCGTTACAGACAGAAGCCAGAGACTCTGTGGAGGTTTGATCACCCTGATTACTGTCACACACACTCTCCTGAGCGTCAGTATAACAGAGTAAAGTGAGGCTGAGCTCTGAGTCCTGTGTGTCTCTGGATCTCTGATCTCTGATGCTCCACACTGAATCCTGACATTCTGTGGAGGTCCCATCAGTCACACACACTGAAGATTGACAGGAAACCTTCTCCAGCTCCTGACAAACACAACACAATCACTGTACTGACTCATCTGGACTCTTGATATATTGAACAGCTGTACAAACCTCTCCGTTCAGTGGATCTCCTCTTTCCCTCAGCTTTGCCTCCAGTAACGCCACCACTTTCTTCAGCTGAGAGATTTCTGTCATGAAATCATCAATATCCAACATGGACAGATCAGTTCCTACTGATTTACAGCACATCAGATCCACCTGCAAACTCATCTTCAACATCTCAAGATCACATAAATATCACAACATGAAAGACATAAACAAACACACAGCAGCTGAACATCTAAACAAACTGTGAGTTCTTCTGTCTTTGTTTAGTGAGTTTACCGGCGGATTAAAGAGCTTCATAGCGCCCCCTGCTGTACTGGAGTTACTGGAGTCACAACACAATAGTGATGAAAAGTCCTCTTATTTTCCGCGAACAGGTTCATTCGGAGGGTTCGTTTCAATGAACTGGTTAAAAAAAACGATTTACCAGCTCATTTACGTCTGAATACACACACAAACACATTCAATAAAGCCATATTTAAGGGCATAGTGCAGATTATAAAATTTTATTTAAATAAGTTATAATAGTAGGCCTAAGGGTGTTTATTGTCATCAGTGTTTCATTCAGTGATTTTATGATACATCCTACATTCAAGTTTTGCAAAGCGCTCAATATTGACACATATACAAATGTGGATGTTCTGTACATGTTTACAGCAAATTGATTAAACTTCTCTTAATCAACTCACCCTCGGATAAGTGTACTGTTGACTCGAGAACTGCTGTCCTCGGATAAGTGTACTGTTGACTCGAGAACTGCTGTCCTCGGATTAGTGTACTGTTGACTCGAGAACTGCTGTCCTCGGATAAGTGTACTGTTGACTCGAGAACTGCTGTCCTCGGATTAGTGTACTGTTGACTCGAGAACTGCTGTCCTCGGATAAGTGTACTGCTGACTCGAGAACTGCTGTCCTTGGATCAGTTTACTGTTGACTCGAGAACAGCTGTCCTCGGATCAATGTACTGTTGACTCGAGAACTGCTGTCCTCGGATCAGTGTACTGTTGACACGAGAGCTGTAGACTGGATCATCTTCATACGTTGATAAAACCGTAGTACAATCAATTCATAAACATATTTCCAGTATGTTTTATTTGTTACACTCTCTGTTGTTCAGAAAATTCACCTGAAACATACATTTTGCCCCTTAATCACACACATTGTCAGAAACTCATCGGTTCTCAGTATGTGGGACACCTCCGAAAGAGGCGATACTCAGAACATTGTAGTTGACTCGAGAACTGTTACAACCGAAGAGTTCAGTCTGATTTGTGAACTAGTTGGAGTGGTTCATTGCAAAGAAGAGTTGGCTAAAGCAGATATCACCAGTTCTAGGATCATATTACTCCAGGTTATCGGCTCATTTTGAGTCGTAGTGACAGGCACACCTGAGAGACAGGTTAAGATCAGAGACGAGACGAAACTGTTTCAAACGATTCAGTCCGATTTGATGAACTAATTCAACTCTTTCACTAAAAAGAACCGGTTCAAAAGAACAATTCGTTCATGAACTGGACATAACTACAACACAACATTCATCACGAGGATTTCAGAAACATCAAATTATTTTAATGAATCTCTTCAGCACTTTTACTTTTTAACCTGCTCTTGGTCAGATATTGAAGATAATAAGGTTTGAGGATTCAGAATATCCCATCCTAAAACTGTAGCTCAGCATCATGGACATGCACCCATATTGTAGTAAATTATTTCAAATAATCAATTAATTACACACATTCAAGGGTTTTTAAAATTGGAAATGTATTGAAAGACATAAAAAATGTAATAAACTTTAATCTTAACTAGGCTTATATTAAATTAATTTCTTCCCACTGTGTAGAGTTTCACGAAGACATCTCTGTTTCTCTTCAGTTGTAGTCAATAAACAAAAAACGTCTCCGTTACACTCATACAAAACGTTCTTTTCCGTAATAAGTCAAATCTTTATCAAATCAATCAGATAAATATTTAATATCACATCTAGAAGCAGTGGCGTAGCCAAAGGTGGGGGGGACCCTCCCAAATTAGACCCAGGCCCAACCAGAATGTGAGGAACGCCTTTCTGTTGCAAAGGCAAATTTGGAGAAAAACAATTTAGGCACAGATTTGGCCCATCCATTTTTATTGAGGCCCACCCAAAAGTAATTTCCTGGCTACAGCCTTGTCTAGAAGTAATTTATTTATTGAGGAAATCAATCAACGACTGTCTGTCAGTGAGTCGGTCCAATGATTGTTCATTTTTAAATTGCCAGATCACACAAATTTCTGTGAGGGAATAAAGTGCGTGCGGATCTAATGTGCGTGCATAGATCAGATGCAGGAAGATTTGTCTGGAATGCTTTTTACATCGGTTCATTATAACACATTTTATTCCCATACACTGTGATGTTGTCTATCAACCTCTCTGCAACATGACAATCAAATACATGATCATGAAAAATAATGGAAAAATGTGAACGGAAATATATGACAAAAATAACCATTAGAGTTCGTTCTCTATAAGTTCTTCTAAGGTTGTCACACAACCCTCCCTGCAATGTTCTGGGAATGTTAGATTATGGTAATTAAAAATATAACAGAGATGCTCCCAAAACGTTAGAAATTGGTTCCCCTGCTGTAATATTGTTATTGTACAGCAAATTTCTTTGAATTCGCCTGGAAGCAGACGACGGCCACCGACAGCGAGGGGAGAAGGGGCTCCTAACCGACCGCCTGGAGCAGTCAGGGCCACTGCCAGGGGCAGAGGAGTCTCCTACCAACCGCTGAAACTCGGCGAAGTCTAACACCGCCGACCGCGAGCGGGGAGGGGCTCGCTGCCGACCGCCTGGAGCGGGACAACCGCTGCCAGGGGCGGGGGAGACACCTTCTGTTCCCCAAGAACGCGGCGGGGCATTCCGTCTGCCAGGGGCAGGAGGTCTGCCTCCAATCTGCCCGGAGAGGCGTGGCTGTCGTCCGTTAGAGGGTGGAGGAGTGGCCGAGGAACAAGCTACGTCGTATCGGAGAACTGGCGAGTAAGTGTTTTTTTTTTCCATCTCTCTCTCCCACTGCCACTCCGTGTTGGCCTTTTCCCTCTCATTTAAATTTTACAGCGTTTTTTGGGGGGGTACTACACTGTTACAGGAAGTACCCCCCCCATTTAATAATTTCTGTTTCCCTCCCCTTGTCCCCTCCCTCGTCCAGGTAGATGGGGATGGATGACCTGCCAGCAGACGGGGAGAAAAGTCAATTTTCTAAGCTCTTTAAAAAAATATCCATTGACTAGTAAACACTACAACAGCCAAACTCTGACCCCTTGATTAAACCATATTGTTACTAAAACAGTTACATTAACTTTATTTAAATGAATTCATCTTTATTCTCGATCCACATCAAAGGTTAATGTGATACTGCCCCCTACTGTCAATAAGAGCACAATGTACAGCTTCTTTTTAACAGATTGAGCTGTGAAAAGATGCTATAGAGATTCCAGGACTGTTTGTTCTTTTGCATGTTTCTTTTTATGAACATTAAAACTTCCTAAATAAGCGAATCCCTCCCCGCAGATAGAGCAGCTGTAAGGTTTCTCTCCTGTATGCATTCTCAGATGGGTTTTCAGGACATCTGGTCGAGCAAACGTTTTGTCACACTGAGTACATTTGTAAGGTCTTTCTCCAGTGTGTGTTCTCTGGTGCTGAACTAAATTATTGTGTTGACGGAAAGCCGTACCACAAACAATACAGGCATAAGGCTTTTCTCCCGTGTGCACTCTCTGATGAACTCTAAAATGAGATTGATCAGAAAAGCTCTTTCCACAATGAGAGCAGAGGTAAGGTTTCTCTCCAGAGTGTGTTCTCTCATGGACTGTCAGCTGAGACTTCTGACGGAAATATTTATCACAGTGAGAGCATTGATAGGGTTTCTCCTCAGAGTGAATTTTCTGATGTGACTTGAGATTATCTAACTTTGTAAAGGCTTTCTCACATTCACTGCACTGATACGGCCTCTCATTGGTGTGCGAACGGACATGTATCTTTAGATGGTTTCCATATGTGAATCTCTTCTCACAGTGAGGACACTTGTACGGTTTCTCTCCCGTGTGTGTTCTCTCATGTTCAACAAGGTTTCCTTTAGTTTTGAAACACTTGTCACACTCACTGCAGTGGAAAGGCTTTTCATCACTGTGTGTCTTCATGTGAACTTTCAGAAGAGAAGGAATAAAGAAAACCTTCCCGCACTGCTCACAACAGAACCCCTTTCCTCTGTGCACTTCTGAATGCAGTTTCTTCTCTTCTGCGGTAGAAAAGCTGCTCCCACATCTCCTGCATTTGAAGAATTTCTGTTCTGTGTGTCTTCTTTCATGTCTTGCTAAATGTCCCTTTGAGTTGAATGTCTTCTCACAGGTGATGCAGGAAAGACTCTGTGCTGTCAGACGCTCTTTTGATGTAGAAGCCATTTCTCCATCAGAAGATGAACCTTTGTCTGCATCTACGTAAATAGAACATGAGAGTGATAGTTAGATAGGAATTACAGTTGAAGTCAGAAGTTTACATACATCTTAGCCAAATATATTTAAACTCATTTTAACAATTCCTGACATTTAATCATAGAAAGCATTCCCTGTCTTAGGTCTGTTAGGATCATTAATTTATTTTAAGAATTTGAAATGTCAAAATAATAATAGAAGAGAATGATTTATTTCAGCTTTTAGTTCTTTCATCACATTCCCAGTGGGTCAGAAGTTTACATTCACCTTGTTAGAATTTGGTAGCATTGCCTTTAAATTGTGTAAAATGTTTTGTGTATCCTTCCACAAGCTTCTCACAATAAGTTGCTGGAATTTTGGCCCATTCCTCCAGACAGAACTGCTGTAACTAAGTCAGGTTTGTAGACCTCCTTGCTCGCTTGCATGCTTTTTCAGTTCTGCCCACAAATGTTCTATCAGACTGAGGTCAGGGCTTTGTGATGCCACTCCAACATCTTGACTTTGTTGCCACAACTTTGGAGGTATGCTTGGGGTTATTGTCCATTTGGAAGACCCATTTGTGACGGAGCTTTAACATCCTGGCTGATGTCTTGAGATGTTGCTTTAATATATCCACATAAATTTACTTCCTCATGATGTCATCTATTTTGTGAAGTGCATCAGTCCCTCCTGCAGCAAAGCACCCCCCACAACATGATGCTGCCACACCCATGCTTCACGGTTGGGATGGTGTTCTTCGGCTTGAAAGCCTCACCCTTTTTCCTCCAAATATAACGATGGTCAATATGGACAAACAGTTCAATATTTGTTTCATCAGACCAGAGGACATTTCTCCAGAATGTAAGATCTTTGTCCCATGTGCACTTATGGTGGTTTTGGAGCAGCGGCTTCTTCCTTGCTGAGCAGCCTTTCAGGTGATGTCCATATAGGACTCGTTTTGCTGTGGATCTAGATACTGATTTGCACTTTTCGCACCGAAATACGTTCATCTCTAGGAGACCAAATGCGTCACCTTCCTGAGCACTGTGCATTTATACTTCCATACTATTGCTATAACAGATGTCCCATGGCATTTATACTTCCATACTATTGCTATAACAGATGTACGTGGTACCTTCAGTCATTTGGAAATTGCTCACAAGGATGAACTAGACTTGTGGAGGTCCACAATTTTTTATTTTCTCATGATGTCAAGCAAAGAGGCACTGAGTTTGAAGGCAGGCCTTAACATACATCCACAGGTACACCTCCAATTGACTCCAATTAATTGTTTGGAATTTTCCAAGCTGCTTAAAGGCACAGTTAACTTATTGTTCTAAACATCTGACCCACTGGAATTGTGATACAGTCAATTAAAAGTGAAACAATCGGTCTGTAAACAATTGTTGGAAAAATTACTCATCATGCACAAAATAGATGTCCTAAACAACTTGCCAAAATAGTTTACTAAAATGAAATATGTGGATTGGTTAAAAAATTAGTTTGAATGACTTCAACCTTTACATTAACAACTTGGGCAACTTTAAACTCTGAAAATAAAAATGAAGGAATCTGCATGAATAATAAGTGACTAGTTTTCTAACATTTAAATTGATCAGTTTTGCAGCTAATCTGGTTTATCTGCAGCATGCTGCAAGTTTTTCTCTGAAAATGTTGTATGCTCAGGTGGCTGCTAGGGCTTTTTTTCTATCAGCTTGCACGGTAAGGTCTGGTTTTGGCCATGACACAAAGAAGCACATCTTTAACAAGGTAATCCATAGCCAAATCTGGCCAGGCACACATCAAAATTTTAGATCATTAGATTAAATTAATCCACACATAGCTACTCTAAGTCACTTACCAGATACACAATATGAGTTAAGTCACTAGCCGTTGAAGCCATTCAGTCAAAATGCAGAGCAGACATAGAGATTTAGTTTATTAGCATTATGCAATTCACCCAAGCTGGCAAAGATCTCCTAGGTAATATACAGTCTGTGCACATGACTCTTTGGAGCAGCAGCAGTACACAAGTGCTGGTGGTAGATCTGCACTGTTGGAGGGTTGTGTTATGCATCTGTGCAGCTTCCCTGCTTTGTTAGAGGATTGTTTGACTGTCAAATTGTGCAGCTGCAACATGTCATACTCGATCCAGATGCTATCACAGTATGTCTCCAGAAACAGGGTTGAGAACCACTGTGCTAAATCATTCCAAGAGTTGTCATGACTTAACTAATGTTAGCATACTCTTCACCTGGTCAGCAAACATGCAGTTCTCCATTGCTTCAATCATTTAAAAACAACTTAATTAACAAACAACTTGCTACTTTGATTGTCTTACATGATTCATTTATTTTTATCATTACTCAGCGTAATGATAATCTGCACTGTATGCACACCATGTCTTTTCTGTCTGTTTTATATCAGCTTCTTAAGTAACTGGCTTTGTGAATATCATTGTCACAGAGCACAACAAATTCCAGCAGTCAATGATACAACCCCTGGCAAAAAATATGGAATCGCCACACATGGATGATGTTCATCCATCTTTTTTTTACTTCATAGCAAATAAACACATCACAGATATGACACAAAACCATTTTGTTTAATAACTGGACATTCTGGCTTCGTGAAACATCCCTCAAACAAATTAAATTGCATTATTTTAATTAATGGCATATTTTTTCCAGATCAAGCAGTGGAAAATATTATGGAATCATCATACATTTTTTTATTAGATTTAAAAAAAAAAAAAAAAAAAATCACAGTTTGTACTTTGTTGCTCCTCCTCTGGCTTTTATAACAGCCTGAATTCTTTGAGGGATGGACTTCACTAATGAAAAACAATATTCTCTATCAAGCTGGTTCCAACTTCCTCCAATAGTGGTTGACAGATCAGCTTTGTAGGACAGAGCCTTGTCATGGACCAATTTTTTAAATTTCCAACATAAATTTCCGATTGGATTGAGATCTGCACTGTTTGCTGGTCATGTCACTGAGTTTATATGCCTTTCCTGAAGAAAAGCTTTTACACTTTTTACTCTGTGGCAAGATGCATTATAGTCCTGAAAAATGACTTCATCATCACCAACCCTATGACTACCCTCTCCCCTGGTCCTTTACCTGACATGCAGCCCCATATCATAAATGACTGGAGAAATGTGATTGTTTTCTTCAGGCAGTCATCTTGAACTGTTTATTCAGAACGGCACCACACAAATGTTCCAGCATCATTGCCTTGGCCAATGCAGATTTGTGATTCATCACTGAATATCACTTTCATCCAATCATCCACACTCCATGATTGCTTCTCTTCAGCCCACTGAAGCCTTGTTATCTTCTGTTTAGGAGTTTTTGTTGGGCTTTTCTAGAAGTAAATCCCATTTCATTCAACCGATTTCTTACAGTTGTGTCAAAAACTTCCAAACAAAAATCATGCTACAATGTGTGTATGATCAGATATTTGTATAATGTAAATGGTTCATCCCAGAGACCGGAGGGGGGCTGTCCCAGTGACTTGAGTGATATAAAATCTTATTTAAAAAAAAATAAAAATTAACTCACAACATGTAATGAAGGTAAAAACATTGAAATACGACACATACCTGAAGGAATAAAATCATTATCATCTTCATCGTGTTTGTCTTGTTGAATATAATCGTCATCCTCCTCCTCATCTTCATCACTCTGCTGTTCCTCTGCTGTGGTTTCTCCTCTCATCTCCATCAGGTTCCTGCAGTCCAGCAGCTTCACTGAACACATCTTCAATGGTATCTGCAGCATCTGCTGTTCTCCAGCGTTACAGACAGAAGCCAGAGACTCTGTGGAGGTTTGATCACCCTGATTACTGTCACACACACTCTCCTGAGCGTCAGTATAACAGAGTAAAGTGAGGCTGAGCTCTGAGTCCTGTGTGTCTCTGGATCTCTGATCTCTGATGCTCCACACTGAATCCTGACATTCTGTGGAGGTCCCATCAGTCACACACACTGAAGATTGACAGGAAACCTTCTCCAGCTCCTGACAAACACAACACAATCACTGTACTGACTCATCTGGACTCTTGATATATTGAACAGCTGTACAAACCTCTCCGTTCAGTGGATCTCCTCTTTCCCTCAGCTTTGCCTCCAGTAACGCCACCTCTTTCTTCAGCTGAGAGATTTCTGTCATGAAATCATCAATATCCAGCATGGACAGATCAGTTCCTACTGATTTACAGCACATCAGATCCACCTGCAAACTCATCTTCAACATCTCAAGATCACATAAATATCACAACATGAAAGACATAAACAAACACACAGCAGCTGAACATCTAAACAAACTGTGAGTTCTTCTGTCTTTGTTTAGTGAGTTTACCGGCGGACTAAAGAGCTTCATAGCGCCCCCTGCTGTACTGGAGTTACTGGAGTCACAACAAATAGTGATGAAAAGTCCTATTATTTTCCGTGAACCGGTTCTTTCGGAGGGTTCGTTTCAATGAACTGGTTAAAAAAAACGATTTACCAGCTCATTTACGTCATCACGTAATGACGTCCCTGTATATAATCCTAATATGCCGGCGTCGTAGAATACACCCACAAACACATTCAATAAAGCCATATTTAAGGGCATAGTGCAGATTATAAAATTGTATGTAAATAAGTTATAACAATAAGGGTGTTTATTGTCATCAGTGTTTCATTCAGAGATTTTATGATACATCCTACATTAAAGTTTTGCAAAGCGCTCAATATTGACACATATACAAATGTGGATGTTCTGTACATGTTTAAAGCAAATTGATTAAACTTCTCTTAATCAACTCACCCTTTTTTACAAAAACCATGTTCCAGCTCATCACAACTTCAGATATAATCTTCATGAACAATACTCAATAGTACAATTTTTTGACTGAAACGTTTCAACCCCTCATTCAAGTTCTGGGTTCACGCATGCTCATCAGCTGCTCACTGATGTCCGAAAGAGGTGACTCTTAGTTCAGTGTACAGGTGACTCACAAACTGCTGTGATCTACTCAATGTACTGTTGACGCAAGTGCTGCTGTACTTGGATCAGTGTACTGTTGACTAGAGAACTGCTGTCCTTGGATCAGTTTACTGTTGACTCGAGAACTACTGTCCTCGAATAAGTGTACTGTTGACTAGAGAACTGCTGTCCTTGGATCAGTTTACTGTTGACTCGAGAACTACTGTCCTCGAATAAGTGTACTGTTGACTAGAGAACTGCTGTCCTCGGATCAGTTTACTGTTGACTCGAGAACTGCTGTCCTCGAATAAGTGTACTGTTGACTAGAGAACTGCTGTCCTAGGATCAGTGTACTGTTGACTCGAGAACTGCTGTCCTCGGATCAGTGTACTGTTGACACGAGAACTGCTGTCCTCGGATCAGTGTACTGTTGACACGAGAACTGCTGTCCTCGGATCAGTGTACTGTTGACACGAGAACTGCTGTCCTCGGATCAGTGTACTGTTGACACGAGAACTGCTGTCCTCGGATCAGTGTACTGTTGACACGAGAACTGCTGTCCTCGGATCAGTGTACTGTTGACACGAGAACTACTGTCCTCGAATAAGTGTACTGTTGACTAGAGAACTGCTGTCCTCGGATCAGTGTACTGTTGACACGAGAACTGCTGTCCTCGGATCAGTGTACTGTTGACACGAGAACTGCTGTCCTCGGATCAGTGTACTGTTGACTCGAGAACAGCTGTCCTCGGATCAGTGTACTGTTGACTCGAGAACAGCTGTCCTCGGATCAGTGTACTGTTGACTCGAGAACTGCTGTCCTCGGATCAGTGTACTGTTGACTCGAGAACTGCTGTCCTCGGAGAGTGTACTGTTGACTCGAGAACTGCTGTCCTAGGGTCAGTGTACTGTTGACTCGAGAACTGCTGTCCTCAGATCAGTGTACTGTTGACTCCAGAACTGATACAACCGAAGAGTTTAGTCTGATTTGTGAACTAGTTGGAGTGGTTCATTGCAAAGAAGAGTTGGCAAAAGCAGATATCACCAGTTCTAGGATCATATTACTCCAGGTTATCGGCTCATTTTGAGTCGTAGTGACAGGCACACCTGAGAGACAGGTTAAGATCAGAGACGAGACGAAACTGTTTCAAACGATTCAGTCCGATTTGATGAACTAGTTCAACTCTTTCACTAAAAAGAACCGGTTCAAAAGAACAATTCGTTAATGAACTGGACATAACTACAACACAACATTCATCACGAGGATTTCAGAAACATCAAATTATTTTAATTAATCTCTTCAGCACTTTTACTTTTTAACCTGCTCTTGGTCAGATATTGAAGATAATACGGTTTGAGGATTCAGCACATCCCATCCTAAAACTGTAGCTCAGTATCATGGACATACACCCATATTGTAGTAAATTATTTCAAATAATCAAAGAAAGCAGCAATCTGATGTGTTGAAGGGCTTATGTGATTGCTTCATACAGATAAAACAAAAGGATGTATTTACTGATGATTGACTGACTACAAAATCACTCAGGAAATTATGATCATTCAGCCTCAGTTATTTTGAATTAGTGCTGTTAAGGCTTCAGGAACGATTCTCAATTCCCAACACCTCATAAATTGTAGAATTGATTATTTTTGGAATAGATTCCCAGTCGAGTAATCAATTATCAAAATAATTAAAAAACACTAAAACTAATTATAAACTAACTATAGTTTTGGCAAGTTGTTCAGGACATCTACTTTGTGCATGACGAGTAATTTTTCCAACAATTGTTTACAGACCGATTGTTTCACTTTTAATTGACCATATCACAATTCCAGTGTGTCAGATGTGTAGAACAATAAGTTTACTGTGCCTTTAAGCAGCTTGGAAAATTCTAGAAAATGATGTCAAGCATTTAGGCAATTAGCTTCTGATAGGCTAATTGGGTCAATTGGAGGTGTACCTGTGGATGTATTTTAAGGCCTGCCTTCAAACTCGGTGCCTCTTTGCTTGACATCATAAGAAAATAAAAAACTGTGGACCCCACAAGTGTAGTTCATACTTGTGAGCAATTTCCAAACACCTGAAGGTACCACGTTTATCTGTAAAAGCAATAATTCACAAGTACAAATGCCATGTGACCACACAGCCATCACACCGCTCCGGAAGGAGAAGCATTCTGTCTCCTAGAGATGGACGTAGTTTGGTGCTAAAGTGCAAATCAATCCCAGAACAACAGCAAAGGACCTTGTGAAGATGCTGGAGGAAACATGTAGACAAGTATCTATATCCACAGTAAAACGAGTCCTATATCGACA
The DNA here is from genome assembly GCF_025860055.1 of Xyrauchen texanus. Classification (NCBI taxonomy): domain Eukaryota; kingdom Metazoa; phylum Chordata; class Actinopteri; order Cypriniformes; family Catostomidae; genus Xyrauchen; species Xyrauchen texanus. The sequence goes on along the minus strand of NC_068280.1, from coordinate 1,061,158 downwards.
TACCTGATAGGCTGCTCAGCAAGGAAGAAGCCGCTGCTCCAAAACCACCATAAAAAAGCCAGACTACAGTTTGCAAGTGCAAATGGGGTCAAATATCTTACTTTTGGAGAAATGTCCTCTGGTCTGATGAAATAAAAATTGAACTGTTTGGCCATAATTACCATCGTTATATTTGGAGGAAAAAGTGTGAGGCTTGCAATCCAAAGAACACTATCCCAACCGTGAAGCATGGGGGTGGCAGCATCATGCTGTGGGGGTGTTTTGCTGCAGGAGGGACTGATGCACTTCACAAAATATATGGCATTGTGAGGATGGAAGATTATGTGGATATATTAAAGCAACATCTCAAGACATCAGCCAGGAAGTTAAAGCTCTGTCACAAATGGGTCTTCCAAATGGACAATGACCCCAAGAACACCTCCAAAGTTGTGGCAAAATTGCTTAAAGACAACAAAGTCAAGGTATTGGAGTGGCATCACAAAGTCCTGACGTCAATCTGATAGAAACTTTGTGGGCAGAACTGAAAAAGCATGCAAGCGAGCAAGGAGGTCTACAAACCTGACTCAGTTACACCAGTTCTGTCCCGAGGAATGGGCCAAAATTCCAGCAACTTATTGTGAGAAGCTTGAGGAAGGATACCAAAAATATTTGACCCAAGTTAAACAATTTAAAGGCAATGCTACCAAATACTAACAAAGTGTATGTGAACTTCTGACCCACTGGGAATGTGATGAAAGAAATAAAAGCTGAAAAAAACTATCACAACACAATAGTGATGAAAAGTCATATTCCCCTTGATTAAATCATATTGTTACTAAAACAGTTACATTAACTTTATTTAAATTAATTCATCTTTATTCTCAAACCACATCAAAGGTTAATGTGATACTGCCCCCTACTCTCAATAAGAGCACAATGTACAGCTTCTTTTTAACAGATTTAGCTGTGAAAAGATGCTATAGAGATTCCAGGGCAGTTTGCTCTTTAGCATGTTTCTTCTGATGAGAATTAAAACTTCCTAAATAAGCGAATCCCTCCCCGCAGATAGAGCAGCTGTAAGGTTTCTCTCCTGTATGCATTCTCAGATGGGTTTTCAGGACATCTGTTCGAGCAAACGTTTTGTCACACTGAGTGCATTTGTACGGTCTTTCTCCAGTGTGTGTTCTCTGGTGCTGAACTAAATTACTGTGTTGACGGAAAGCCGTACCACAAACAATACAGGCATAAGGCTTTTCTCCCGTGTGCACTCTCTGATGAACTCTAAAATGAGATCGATCAGAAAAGCTCTTTCCACAATGAGAGCAGAGGTAAGGTTTCTCTCCAGAGTGCATTCTCTTATGACGCATCATCTGAGACTTAAGACGGAAATATTTATCACAGTGTGAGCATTGAAAGGGTTTCTCCTTGGAGTGTATTTTCTGATGTGACTTTAGACTATATGAGTCTGCAAAGGTTTTCCCGCATTCACTGCACTGATACGGCCTCTCATTGGTGTGCGAACGGACATGCTTCTTTAGATAGTTTGCGTGTCTGAATCTCTTCTCACAGTGAGGACACTTGTATGGTTTCTCTCCCGTGTGTGTTCTCTCATGTTCAACAAGGTTTCCTTTAGTTCTGAAACACTTGTCACACTCACTGCAGTGGAAAGGCTTTTCATCACTGTGTGTCTTCATGTGAACTTTCAGAAGAGAAGGAATAAAGAAAACCTTCCCGCACTGCTCACAGTGGAACCCCTTTCCTCTGTGCACTTCTGAATGGAGTTTCTTCTCTTCTGCGGTAGAAAAGCTGCTCCCACATCTCCTACATTTGAAGAATTTCTGTTCTGTGTGTCTTCTTTCATGTCTCGCTAGACGTCCCTTTGAGTTGAATGTCTTCTCACAGGTGATGCAGGAAAGACTCTGTGCTGTCAGACGCTCTTTTGATGTAGAAGCCATTTCTCCATCAGAAGATGAACCTTTGTCTGCATCTACGTAAATAGAACATGAGAGTGATAGTTAGATAGGAATTACAGTTGAAGTCAGAAGTTTACATACACCTTAGCCAAATATATTTAAACTCATTTTAACAATTCCTGACATTTAATCATAGAAAGCATTCCCTGTCTTAGGTCTGTAAGGATCATTACTTTATTTTAAGAATCTGAAAAGTCACAATAATAATAGAAGAGAATGTTTTTTTCAGCTTCTTTCATCACATTCCCAGTGGGTCAGAAGTTTACATACACTTTGTTAGTATTTGGTAGCATTGCCTTTAAATTGTTTAACTTGGGTCAAATGTTTTGGGTATCCGTCCACAAGCTTTTCACAATAAGTTGCTGGAATTTTGTCCCATTCCTCCAGACAGAACTGGTGTAACCGAATCAAGTTTGTAGGCCTCCTTGCTCGCTTGCATGCTTTTTTAGTTCTGCCCACAAATGTTCTATCAGATTGAGGTCAGGACTTTGTGATGCCACTCCAATAACTTGACTTTGTTGTCCTTAAGCCATTTTGCCACAAATCTGGAGGTGTGCTTGGGGTTATTGTCCATTTGGAAGACCCATTTGTGACGGAGCTTTAACATCCTGGCTGATGTCTTGAGATGTTGCTTTAATATATCCACATAAATTTACTTCCTCATGATGTCATCTATTTTGTGAAGTGCACCAGTCCCTCCTGCAGCAAAGCACCCCCATAACATGATGCTGCCACCCCCATGCTTCACGGTTGGGATAGTGTTCTTTGGATTGCAAGCCTCACCCTTTTTCCTCCAAATATAACGATGGTCATTATGGCCAAACAGTAAAACATTTTTGGAGTACTTTTGAGCAGTGGCTTCTTCCTGGCTGAGCAGCCTTTCAGGTTATGTCGATATAAGACTCGTTTTACTGTGGATATAAATACTCATCTACCTGTTTCTTCCAGCATCTTCACAAGGTCCTTTGCTGCTGTTCTGGGATTGATTTGCACTTTTTGCACCAAACTACGTTCATCTCTATGAGACAGAACGCGTCTCTTTCCGGAGCGGTGTGATGGCTGTGTGGTCACATGGTGTTTTTACGTGTGTAGTATTGTTTTTACAAATAAACGTGGTACCTTCAGTCATTTGGAAATTGCTCACAAGTATGAACTAGACTTGTGGGGGTCCACAGTTTTTTATTTTCTTATGATGTCAAGCAAAGAGGCACTGAGTTTGAAGGTAGGCCTTAAAATACATCCACAGGTACACCTCCAATTGACCAATTAGCCTATCAGAAGCTAATTGCCTAAATGCTTGACATAATTTTCTGGAATTTTCCAAGCTGGTTAAAGGCACAGTTAACTTATTGTTCTAAACATCTGACCTACTGGAATTGTGATATAGTCAATTAAAAGTGAAACAATCGGTCTGTAAACAATTGTTTGAAAAATTACTCGTCATGCACAAAATAGATGTCCTAAACAACTTGCCAAAACTATAGTTTACTAAAATGAAATATGTGGATTGGTTAAAAAAATTGTTTGAATGACTTCAACCTAAGTGTGTAAACTTCTGACTTCAACTGTATCTCCCAAAACATTTTTAATGAATGTGGCTGAAAATAGGGGTGTTGGGTTGTGATCAGAGAGGATGACAAAAAGATTGTAGTTGAGGGGGGAATATAAGAAACACTGAACAAGAATGGACCTGGAGCTTTTGATCACATAGAGTGGCAACATGTTTTTTCCAGATCAAGTACTGGAAAATATTATGGAATCATCAACAACAAAAACAAATCACAGTTTGTACTTTAAATTTCCGATTGGATTGAGATCTGCACTGTTTGCTGGTCATGTCACTGAGTTTATATGCCTTTCCTGAAGAAAAGCTTTTACACTTTTTACTCTGTGGCAAGATGCATTATAGTCCTAAAAAATGACTTCATCATCACCAACCCTATGACTACACTCTCCCCTGGTCCTTTACCTGACATGCAGCCCCATATCATAAATGACTGGAGAAATGTGATTGTTTTCTTCAGGCAGTCATCTTTAACTCTTTATTCAGAACGGCACCACACAAATGTTCCAGCATCATCGCCTTGGCCAATGCAGATTTGTGATTCATCACTGAATATCACTTTCATCCAATCATCCACACTCCATGATTGCTTCTCTTCAGCCCACTGAAGCCTTGTTATCTTCTGTTTAGGAGTTTTTGTTGGGCTTTTCTAGAAGTAAATCCCATTTCATTCAACTGATTTCTTACAGTTGTGTCAAAAACTTCCAAACAAAAATCATGCTACAATGTGTGCATGATCAGATATTTGTATAATGTAAATGGTTCATCCCAGAGACCGGAGGGGGGCTGTCCCAGTGACTTGAGTGATATAAAATCTTATTTAAAAAAAAATAAAAATTAACTCACAACATGTAATGAAGGTAAAAACATTGAAATACGACACATACCTGAAGGAATAAAATCATTATCATCTTCATCTTCATCGTGTTTGTCTTGTTGAATATAATCGTCAATCTCCTCCTCCTCATCCTCCTCACTCTGCTGTTCCTCTGCTGTGGTTTCTCCTCTCATCTCCATCAGGTTCCTGCAGTCCAGCAGCTTCACTGAACACATCTTCAATGGTATCTGCAGCATCTGCTGTTCTCCAGCGTTACAGACAGAAGCCAGAGACTCTGTGGAGGTTTGATCACCCTGATTACTGTCACACACACTCTCCTGAGCGTCAGTATAACAGAGTAAAGTGAGGCTGAGCTCTGAGTCCTGTGTGTCTCTGGATCTCTGATCTCTGACGCTCCACACTGAATCCTGACATTCTGTGGAGGTCCCATCAGTCACACACACTGAAGATTGACAGGAAACCTTCTCCAGCTCCTGACAAACACAACACAATCACTGTACTGACTCATCTGGACTCTTGATATATTGAACAGCTGTACAAACCTCTCCGTTCAGTGGATCTCCTCTTTCCCTCAGCTTTGCCTCCAGTAACGCCACCTCTTTCTTCAGCTGAGAGATTTCTGTCATGAAATCATCAATATCCAGCATGGACAGATCAGTTCCTACTGATTTACAGCACATCAGATCCACCTGCAAACTCATCTTCAACATCTCAAGATCACATAAATATCACAACATGAAAGACATAAACAAACACACAGCAGCTGAACATCTAAACAAACTGTGAGTTCTTCTGTCTTTGTTTAGTGAGTTTACCGGCGGACTAAAGAGCTTCATAGCGCCCCCTGCTGTACTGGAGTTACTGGAGTCACAACACAATAGTGATGAAAAGTCCTCTTATTTTCCGCGAACCGGTTCATTCGGAGGGTTCGTTTCAATGAACTGGTTAAAAAACCGATTTACCAGCTCATTTACGTCATCACGTAATGACGTCCCTGTATATAATCCTAATATGCCGGCGTCGTAGAATACACCCACAAACACATTCAATAAAGCCATATTTAAGGGCATAGTGCAGATTATAAAATTGTATGTAAATAAGTTATAACAATAAGGGTGTTTATTGTCATCAGTGTTTCATTCAGAGATTTTATGATACATCCTACATTAAAGTTTTGCAAAGCGCTCAATATTGACACATATACAAATGTGGATGTTCTGTACATGTTTAAAGCAAATTGATTAAACTTCTCTTAATCAACTCACCCTTTTTTTTTTTTACAAAAACCATGTTCCAGCTCATCACAACTTCAGATATAATCTTCATGAACAATACTCAATAGTAAAATGTTTTGACTGAAACGTTTCAACCCCTCATTCAAGTTCTGGGTTCACGCATGCTCATCAGCTGCTCACTGATGTCCGAAAGAGGTGAATCTTGGTTCAGTGTACAGGTGACTCGCAAACTGCTGTGATCTACTCAATGTACTGTTGATGCAAGTGCTGCTGTCCTTGGATCAGTGTACTGTTGACTCGAAAGCTGCTGTCCTCAGATCAGTGTACTGCTGACTCGAGAACTGCTGTCCTCGGATCATTGTATTTTTGACTCGAGAACTGCTGTTCTCAGATCAGTGTACTGTTGACTCAAGAACTTCTGCGAACAACTCAATGCACTGTTGAATCAAGAGCTGCTGTCCTCGGATCAGTGTACTACTGACTGGAGAGCTGCTGTCCTTGGATCAGTTCTCATTGCAGAACTCCCTGCATGTGCTATTAGACCTCTGCAAATGATCCAGAATGCAGCAGCACGTCTGGTCTATAATGAACCTAAGACAGCACATGTTACACCCCTCCTCGTCTCTCTCCACTGGCTGCCGGTTCATGCACATACTAAATTCAAGGCCCTGATGCTGGCATACAAATGAGTCACTGGGTCTGCTCCAGCATACCTAAAAACATTTATGCAGATCTACACTCCTGCCAGAAGCTGTGGTCGGCTAAGGAACATCGCCTTGTCGTACCAAAACAAAGAGGCACCAAAACACTTTCCCGGACTTTCAGTTTCATCATACCACTGTGGTGGAATGACCTTCCCAACTCAATCCGGGAAGCTAACTCACTCTCTATCTTCAAATAAACGGCTAAAAACACATCTTTTCCAAAAAAAACTTAACCGGTCACAAATTTTTTTTACAAAAATTTACAATTCTTGTTGCACTTAAATCTGTTTTGTATACTTTTCTGATGATAGTGAAACTTTGTAGTATGGCACTTTTCGTACCGCTGTCTCCTTAAGATGATTCACTTATGTTTTCCTCTTTTGTAAGTCGCTTTGGATAAAAGCATCTGCCAAATTAATAAATGTAAATGTGTACTGTTGACTCAATGAACTGCTGATGCGAGAGCTGCTGTCCTCGGATCAGTGTACTGTTGACTCGAGAGCTGTAGACTGGATCATCTTCATACGTTGATAAAACCGTAGTACAATCAATTCATAAACATATTTCCAGTATGTTTTATTTGTTACACTCTCTGTTGTTCAGAAAATTCACCTGAAACATACATTTTGCCCCTTAATCACACACACATTGTCAGAAACTCATCGGTTCTCAGTATGTGGGACACCTCCGAAAGAGGCGATACTCAGAACATTGTAGTTGACTCGAGAACTGTTACAACCGAAGAGTTCAGTCTGATTTGTGAACTAGTTGGAGTGGTTCATTGCAAAGAACAGTTGGCTAAAGCAGATATCACCAGTTCTAGGATCATATTACTCCAGGTTATCGGCTCATTTTGAGTCGTAGTGACAGGCACACCTGAGAGACAGGTTAAGATCAGAGACGAGACGAAACTGTTTCAAACGATTCAGTCCGATTTGATGAACTAATTCAACTCTTTCACTAAAAAGAACCGGTTCAAAAGAACAATTCGTTCATGAACTGGACATAACTACAACACAACATTCATCACGAGGATTTCAGAAACATCAAATTATTTTAATGAATCTCTTCAGCACTTTTACTTTTTAACCTGCTCTTGGTCAGATATTGAAGATAATAAGGTTTGAGGATTCAGAATATCCCATCCTAAAACTGTAGCTCAGCATCATGGACATGCACCCATATTGTAGTAAATTATTTCAAATAATCAATTAATTAAACACATTCAAGGGTTTTTAAAATCAGAAATTTATTGAAAGACATAAATATTGTTATAAACTTTAATCTTAACTAGGCTTATATTAAATTAATTTCTTCCCACTGTGTAGAGTTTCACGAAGACATCTCTGTTTCTCTTCAGTTGTAGTCAATAAACAAAAAACCGTCTCCGTTACACTCATACAAAACGTTCTTTTCCATAATAAGTCAAATCTTTATCAAATCAATAAGATAAATATTTAATATCACATCTAGAAGCAGTGGCATAGCCAAAGGTGGGGGGGACCCTCCCAAATTAGACCCAGGCCCAACCAGAATGTGAGGAACGCCTTTCTGTTGCAAAGGCAAATTTGGAGAAAAACAATTTAGGCACAGATTTGGCCCATCCATTTTTATTGAGGCCCACCCAAAAGTAATTTCCTGGCTCCAGCATTGTCTAGAAGTAATTATTTATTGAGGAAATCAATCAACGACTGTCTGTCAGTGAGTCGGTCCAATGATTGTTCATTTTTAAATTGCCAGATCACACAAATTTCTGTGAGGGAATAAAGTGCGTGCGGATCTAATGTGCGTGCATAGATCAGATGCAGGAAGATTTGTCTGTAATGCTTTTTACATCGGTTCATTATAACACATTTTATTCCCATACACTGTGATGTTGTCTATCAACCTCTCTGCAACATGACAATCAAATACATGATCATGAAAAATAATGGAAAAATGTGAACGGAAATACAGTGTTGCAAAAAAGTATTTAGTCAGCCACCAATTGTGCAAGTTCTCCCACTTAAAAAGATGAGAGAGGCCTGTAATTTACATCATAGGTACACTTCAACTATGAGAGACAAGATGAGGAACAAAAAATCCAGAAAATCACATTGTAGGATTTTTAATGAATTTATTTGCAAATTATGGGGGAAAATAAGTATTTGGTCAATAACAAAAGTTTCTCAATACTTTGTTATATACCCTTTGTTGGCAATGACAGAGGTCAAAAGTTTTCTGTAAGTCTTCACAAGGTTTTCACACACTGTTGCTGGTATTTTGGCCCATTCCTCCATGCAGATCTCCTCTAGAGCAGTGATGTTTCGGGGCTGTCGCTGGGCAACACGGACTTTCAACTCCCTCTAAAATTTTCTATGGGGTTGAGATCTGGAGACTGGCTAGGCCACTCCAGGACCTTGAAATGCTTCTCACGAAGCCACTCCTTCGTTGCCCGTGCGGTGTGTTTGGGATCATTGTCATGCTGAAAGACCCAGCCACATTTCATCTTCAATGCCCTTGCTGATGGAAGGAGGTTTTCACTCAAAATCTCACGATACATGGCCCCATTCATTCTTTCCTTTACACGGATCAGTCGTCCTGGTCCCTTTGCAGAAAAACAGCCCCAAAGCATGATGTTTCCACCCCCCATGCTTCACAGTAGGTATGGTGTTCTTTGGATGCAACTCAGCATTCTTTCTCCTCCAAACACGACGAGTTGAGTTTTTACCAAAAAGTTCTATTTTGGATTCATCTGACCATATGACATTCTTCCGATCCTCTTCTGGATCATCCAAATGCTCTCTAGCAAACTTCAGATGGGCCTGGACATGTACTGGCTTAAGCAGGGGGACACGTCTGGCACTACAGGATTTGAGTCCCTGGCGGCGTAGTGTGTTACTGATGGTAGCCTTTGTTACTTTGGTCCCAAATCTCTGCAGGTCATTCACTAGGTCACCCCGTGTGGTTCTGGGATTTTTGCTCACCGTTCTTGTGATCACTTTGACACCACGGGGTGAGATCTTGCGTGGAGCCCCAGATCAAGGGAGATTATCAGTGGTCTTGTATGTCTTCCATTTCCTAATAATTGCTCCCACAGTTGATTTCTTCACACCAAGCTGCTTACCTATTGCAGATTCAGTCTTCCAAGCCTGGTACAGGTCTACAATTTTGTTTCTGGTGTCCTTTGACAGCTCTTTGGTCTTAGCCATAGTGGAGTTTGGAGTGTGACTGTTTGAGGTTGTGGAGAGTTAATGTGATACTGCCCCCTACTGTCAATAAGAGCACAATGTACAGCTTCTTTTTAACAGACTGAGCTGTGAAAAGATGCTATAAAGATTCCAGGGCAGTTTGTTCTTTAGCATGTTTCTTTTTATGAACATTAAAACTTCCTAAATAAGCGAATCCCTCCCCGCAGATAGAGCAGCTGTAAGGTTTCTCTCCTGTATGCATTCTCAGATGGGTTTTCAGGACATCTGATCGAGCAAACGTTTTGTCACACTGAGTGCATTTGTAAGGTCTTTCTCCAGTGTGTGTTCTCTGGTGATTTACAAAGACACCATATTTACTGAAACTCTTCCCACAAACGCTGCAGTTATAAGGCTTTTCTCCCGTATGGACTCTCAGATGTAGTTGGAGATGACTTGGACCAGAAAAGCTCTTTCCACAATGAGAGCAGAGGTAAGGTTTCTCTCCAGAGTGCATTCTCTCATGGAGTCTCAGATGAGATTTCTGACGGAAACTTTTATCACAGTGTGAGCATTGATAGGGTTTCTCTTCAGAGTGTATTTTCTGATGTGACTTTAGACTATATGACCCGGCAAAGGTTTTCCCACATTCACTGCACTGATACGGCCTCTCTTTGGTGTGCGAACGGACATGTATCTTCAGATAGTTTCCGTATGTGAATCTCTTCTCACAGTGAGGACACTTGTACGGTTTCTCTCCAGTGTGTGTTCTCTCATGTACAACAAGACTTCCTTTAGTTTTGAAACACTTGTCACACTCACTGCAGTGGAAAGGCTTTTCATCACTGTGTGTCTTCATGTGAACTTTTAGAAGAGAAGGAACAAAGAAAACCTTCCCGCACTGCTCACAACAGAACCCCTTTCCTCTGTGCACTTCTGAATGGAGTTTCTTCTCTTCTGCGGTAGAAAAGCTGCTCCCACATCTCCTGCATTTGAAGAATTTCTGTTCTGTGTGTCTTCTTTCATGTCTTGCTAAATGTCCCTTTGAGCTGAATGTCTTCTCACAGGTGATGCAGGAAAGACTCTGTGCTGTCAGACGCTCGTTTGGTGTAGAAGCCGTTTCTCCATCAGAAGATGAACCTTTGTCTGCATCTACATATTTAAAACATAAGAGTAAGTGATAGTCAGATAGTAATTATCTCACAAAACGTTTATAATGAACATGGCTGAAAATAGGGGTGTGATCGTAGAGGATGACAAAATTATTGTAATTGAGGAGGGAATATAAGAAAAACTGAACAAGAATGGACCTGGAGCTTTTGATCACATTGAGAAGCAACAAAAATCGTTATGTCGCTGCATTAGATACAGAACATCAAACCAAGTTGCATCAGCAAACAAATGATTTTAGTAGAGGTAAACTTATATTGGATTTTGCCAATAATCATAACTAAGCTGGAGGAAAACAGCAACAGCAAAAAAATTACGATTTATTGAATGTTGTAATAATTTAACAATAAAACCTCTTCAGAGCCCTAATATTTATAACTTTACAGTAACAACTTGGGCAACTTTAACCCCTGAAAATTAAAACTTAAGGAATCTGCATGAATAATAAGTGACTCACTGCAGCACGCAGCAAGTTTTTCTCTGAAAAGGCTATTTGCTCAGGTGGCTGCTAGGGGTTTTTTTTCTATCAGTTTGCACGTTAAGGTCTGCTTTTGGCCATGACACAAAGAACATAGATCCAAGATGGTGGCGCGGTAGCACGCAGCAGCCGCTCCGGATCCAAAATGGTGCTATTTTTGTTAGTTAGCCCGACTTTTATGGCACATGGACATCGGAGCAACTGGTGTTCATGTTTACCATTGCCAGACACTAATAAAATATAAGATTCATGCAACAACCGAGCTGCATGAACTTGGCTTGCTGCGGAGACCAGGCCTCCAGTCCTCGGCATCGTCTGATGCCGGTGACCTGGGGAGAGGACATCATAACGGTGTGCGAGGAAGTGGAAGCATGGCAAGAGGGCGGGGGTCCATGCTAGGCTGAAAACAAACCCTAGTCAGCTGGCTCTCCCGTCTATCCTGTTCTCAAAGGTTTGCTCCCTGGACAATAAACTGGACTACATCTGACTCCAGCAGACTACGCAGCATGAGTTTCGAGACTGCTGCGTCTTTGTTTTCACGGAGACATGGCTCAGCAACAGAGTTCCGGACGCCGCCATTCAACTAGACGGGCTCACCTCGTTTCGTGCCGACAGAAATGCAGCAATGTGCGCTAAGACTCGCGGTGGTGGCTTGTGTGTTTACAACACGGAATGGTTCAAGAACTCTGTACTAGTCTCTAGCTACTGTTCATCGCTGTTGGAGCTTGTGACTGTTAGATGCAGACCTTTATATTTACCACGAGAATTCACCACAGTCATAATAACCAGAGTTTACATTCCTCCCAGCGCTAATGTTAAGGAAGCGCTCCGTGAACTGTATGGGGCTATTAGCGAACTGCAGAACACTCACCCTGACGGACTGTTTATTGTCGCCGGAGATTTCAACCATGCGAATCTCAAGACAGTGCTCCCTAAATTCCATCAGTATGTGGACTTTGCAACGAGAGGGGCGAACATGCTTGATCTTGTTTACACAAACATCCCAGGCGCGTACCGGGCGGAGCCCCGCCCCCACCTCGACTACTCAGACCACATCTCTATTATGCTAATTACAGCATACAGACCGCTCGTCAGATGCACAAAACCGCTCCAGAAGCAGGTGAAAACCTGGCCAGCAGGAGCCATCTCTGCTCTTCAGGACTGTTTTGAGTGTACTGACTGGCACATGTTCAGGGAGGCTGCAACATGTGGCGACTCTACCAACTTGGAAGAATACAAAGCATCAGTGATCAGCTACATCAGCAAGTGCATTGATGATGTCACTTTCTCCAAGACCATCACCACACGCTCCAACCAAAAGCCGTGGATGACTGCGGAGGTGCGTACGCTGCTGAGGACCCAAGACTCCGCTCTCAGAGCAGGTGACAAGGCAGCCCTAAGAACAGAGGGGCAACCTGTCCCGGGCCATCAGAGAGGCAAAGCGCGCACATGCCAAGAGAATCCATAGTCACTTCCAGGACAGCAGCGACACGCGGCGCATGTGGCAGGGCATCCAGGCCATCACAGACTACAGGACAACATCAGTTGCCTGTGACAAAGATGCCTCCCTTCCAGATGTGCTGAACGACTTCTACACTAGGTTTGAAGCACAGATCGACGTAGTGGCGAGGAAGACCACCCCTCCTCCAAACGACCAGGACATCTTCAACATCTCTCTGAGCAGCACCGTCATTCCAACACGCTTCAAAGCCGCCACCACCATCGTCCCCATGCCAAAGAAGTCTTCAGTGTCCTGCCTCAACGACTAACGTCCCGTCGCACTCACACCCATCATCATGAAGTGCTTCGAGAGGCTCATCATGACGCACATTAAGCTGCCCCCCCACACTAGACCCACTGCAGTTTGCGTATCGTCACAACCATTCAACAGACGACGCCATCGCCACCACCCTCCATCTGGCCCTCACCCACCTAGATAAAAAGGACTTATACATTTGAATGCTGTTCATAGACTTCATCTCAGCATTCAACACAATCATTCCTCAGCACCTGATTGGAAAGCTGAACCTGCTGGGCCTGGACAACTCCCTCTGCAACTGGATCCTGGACTTCCTGACTGGGAGACCTCAGTCAGTCCGGATTGGTAACAGCATCTCCACCACCACCACACTGAGCACATGGGCCCCCCCAGGGCTGTGTGCTCAGTCCACTGCTGTTCACTCTGCTGACTCACGACTGTGCAGCAAAGTTCACCGATGACACGACCGTGGTGGGTCTCATCAGCAAGAACGACGAGTCAGCATAGAGAGAGGAGGTGCAGCGGTTAACAGACTGGTGTAGAGCCAACAACCTGTCCCTGAATGTGGACAAAACAAAAGAGACTTCAGGAGAGAACATCGTGAACGCTCTCCGCTGAACATCGATGGCTCCTCTGTGGAGATCGTCAAGAGCACAAAATTCCTTGGTGTTCACCTGGCGGAGAACCTCACCTGGTCCTTCAACACCAGCTCTATTACCAAGAAAGCCCAGCAGCATCTCCATTTTCTTCGAAAGCTGAGAAAAGCACATCTCCCACCCCCCATCCTCAGCAGAGCATCCTGTGCAGCTGCATCACTGCCAGGTTTGGGACTTGCACCGTTTTGAACTGCAAAGCCCTGCAGAGGATAGTGAGAACAGCTGAGAAGATCATAGGGGTCTCTCTTCCCTTCATTAAAGACATTTACATAAAACGCTGCATCCGCAAAGCAACCAGCATTATGGATGACCCCACACACCCCCCACACAAACTCTTTACCCTCCTCCCGTCTGGCAAGAGGTACCGAAGCATTCGGGCCCTCACGGCCAGACTGTGTAACAGCTTCTTCCCCCAAGCCATCAGACTCCTCAATACTCAGAGACTGGTTTGACACACACGTGTCCTGAGTTGCACTTTAATTACTGTCACTTTATAACTGTCTGCTACCTCAATAACTGCTATGTGCATAGAACACTATCTCATAGTATGTTATGTTTACATTTTTAGAAACTGTCATCTTTTTGCACTACTGAGTACTGGTCGGCTCTGCACTGTCTATTGTCCTGTTCATTGTCAGTAATATGTTGTACTGTCCTGTACTTTTTGCACATGTTTGCACGTGCACTTTATATAGGTATATGTAGGTTTTTTTATATAGGTATTTTATTTCGTTGTGTTGTCTCATGTGGTCCTGTGTTGGTCCTTTGTTGTTTTTATGTAGCACCATGGTCCTGGAGGAACGTTGTCTCGTTTTGCTGTGTACTGTACTAACTTTATATGGTTTAAACGACAACAAAAACCACTTGACCACTTGACTTGAAATGCGTCTGTCGCGGCTCTAATATGTGGACCATTTAAATGAGATTGTGTTGCAAACTGGTGTATTATTGTAGTAACAACACAATGGCACATAACAATAAAATTAATTGTGACTCGTCATTTACATGTCTCAGTCTCTTCACATGCAAGCAGGTGATTCTAAGAGCCTTCAAGAAACAAATCAGCCTAACGGGAAAATGTATTGGCCGATAATTAAAAAAGTCAGAAAATCGTCAGATTTTTCTGCTTCTGCAATACATGGGTTGACCACTACAATAAATGGTTCATCCCACAGAAGCGCCTGTACACCAGGGATGTAAAATATTTTTCTCTAAAAAAAAATTACAAAAAATCAGCAACTCACAACATGTAATGAAGGAACCAAACATTGAAAGATACCTGAAGGAACAAAATCAATATAATCTTCATCTTTATCATGTTGAATATAATCATCATCTTCATCACTCTGCTGTTCCTCTGCTGTGGTTTCTCCTCTCATCTCCATCAGGTTCCTGCAGTCCAGCAGCTTCACTGAACACATCTTCAATGGTATCTGCAGCATCTGCTGTTCTCCAGCGTTACAGACAGAAGCCAGAGACTCTGTGGAGGTTTGATCACCCTGATTACTGTCACACACACTCTCCTGAGCGTCAGTATAACAGAGTAAAGTGAGGCTGAGCTCTGAGTCCTGTGTGTCTCTGGATCTCTGATCTCTGACGCTCCACACTGAATCCTGACATTCTGTGGAGGTCCCATCAGTCACACACACTGAAGATTGACAGGAAACCTTCTCCAGCTCCTGACAAACACAACACAATCACTGTACTGACTCATCTGGACTCTTGATATATTGAACATCTGTACAAACCTCTCCATTCAGTGGATCTCCTCTTTCCCTCAGCTTTGCCTCCAGTAACGCCACCTCTTTCTTCAGCTGAGAGATTTCTGTCATGAAATCATCAATATCCAGCATGGACAGATCAGTTCCTACTGATTTACAGCACATCAGATCCACCTGCAAACTCATCTTCAACATCTCAAGATCACATAAATATCACAACATGAAAGACATAAACAAACACACAGCAGCTGAACATCTAAACAAACTGTGAGTTCTTCTGTCTTTGTTTAGTGAGTTTACCGGCGGACTAAAGAGCTTCATAGCGCCCCCTGCTGTACTGGAGTTACTGGAGTCACAACACAACATCCATCAGGAGGAGGAACACAATCTTGGTCTGAGGCTGAAGATGCTAGTAGCTCATCCACTGCAAAAATTTAGTGAAATCTGTAGGACACACTGGCAAAAGGAACTATATGTTTAAAGGGAATAAATTATATGCACAGAGAAATATTTTAGTGTCAGACTGTGATTCCCTGAATCAGAACTAAAAAGAATTGTGAGCCGACTAAAGACAGAAAGTTGATTCTTGGCTTTATTAGCTTCAGAACAGCATTTCATATAGCTGTATGCATTTTGTCATTTATATTAAGTAGTGTTGTATTTTACCAGGGGTGCCCAAGTTCCTTTACAAAGTAATGTTTCAACAAAGCCCCCAAAACAGCAATGAGAACCTTACTTTTGCTTTTGTTTATATATTTATTTCATTTTATTAAAAGGCTTTACATTTTATACACTTGCATTCAGTTGTTACAACTACAGAAAAATAACAAATATGTTTGATAGGAGTTGGATGAACATTCTTTAAAATATCTTCTTTTATGTTCCACAGATGAAGGATTCAAGATTCTGAAAATCGATAAAGAATTGAAAACCCTAAAGATCACCTGTTTTATTCCCTTGTAATTCCTTTGAGATGATTCCTTGCATCACCCTGGAATTGCATGAAAATAACATACATTTGATATTCAGACATAGCTTTCACTACTACTGTTCATCACCCAGACGTCTATTTGATGTGTGTTTACATCTGGAAGACGTATTTTTTAGGTTGTTTGCTCATCTGCAATCTGACTAGAAGACGTTTCCTCTGATGTCAAGAAGACATTCAGCAGATGTCTTTGAGACGTTTATGATTTAGAATGAGTGATCTTTTTAAGATGTTTAGCAGATGCTAATTAGAATGTGATGCTCTCCAGATGAAACGCTCTTAGACATCTCGAAGATGTACTTGTGTTATCTGGGTATCCTGAGTTGTGACATCAAAGACAGCAGACAGTGAAATCCATTCCATTAACTGGTCAAAAAATACACCGCTACTCCAACAGCCAAACTCTGACCCCTTGATTAAATCATATTGTTACTAAAACTGCTACATTAAATATTTAAATGAAATCTTTATTCTCAATCCACATCAAAGGTTAATGTGATACTGCCCCCTACTGTCAATAAGAGCACAATGTACAGCTTCTTTTTAACAGATTGAGCTGTGAAAAGATGCTATAAAGATTCCAGGACTGTTTGCTCTTTTGCATGTTTCTTCTGGTGAGTCTGACAACTTCCTAAATAAGCGAATCCCTCCCCGCAGATAGAGCAGCTGTAAGGTTTCTCTCCTGTATGCATTCTCAGATGGGTTTTCAGGACATCTGTTCGAGCAAACGTTTTGTCACACTGAGTACATTTGTAAGGTCTTTCTCCAGTGTGTGTTCTCTGGTGCAGAACTAAATTATTGTGTTGACGGAAAGCCGTACCACAAACAATACAGGCATAAGGCTTTTCTCCTGTGTGCACTCTCTGATGAACTCTAAAATGAGATTGATCAGAAAAGCTCTTTCCACAATGAGAGCAGAGGTAAGGTTTCTCTCCTGAGTGAATTCTCTCATGACGCATCATCTGAGACTTATGACGGAAACGTTTATCACAGTGTGAGCATTGATGGAGTTTCTCAGAGTGCAATTTTTTGTGGGACGTCAGAGCACTTGGCTGTTTAAAGGTTTTCCCACATTCACTGCACTGAAACGACCGCTCATTGGTGTGCAAATGTGTGTGTTGCTTTAAAGCGGATATGTAGTTGAATCTCTTTTCACAGTGAGGACACTTGTACGGTTTCTCCCCCGTGTGTATTCTCTTGTGTGCATCAAGACTTCCTTTAGTGGTGAAATACTTGTCACACTGACTGCAGTGGAAAGGCTTTTCATCACTGTGTGTCTTCATGTGAACTTTCAGATTCCCTGAAGTGAAAGCCACCTTCCCGCACTGCTCACATCGGAACTCCTTCTTTACTCTGTGCACTCTTGAATGACGTTTCCTCTCTTTTGAGGAAGAAAAGTTGCTCCTACATCTCCTGCAGGTGTAGAGTTTCTGCTGTGTGTGTTTTCTTTCATGTCTATTTAAAATGGACTTCAAGGTGAATTTCTTCCCACGGGTCTTGCAAGAACGTCTGTGTGCTGTCAGTTGCTTGTTTGAAATGGAGTCAGTTTCTCCATCAGAAGAACCGCTTTTCTCATCTAAAAGGGACAAATAATAAAATCTATGACTTTTGATTTGTGTACCAATAAACATTTAGCAAACATTGAAAATGGCAAACATACATGTACATATATGTACGTACTGTACACCAATCAGCCACAACATTAAAAGCACCTGCCTAATATTGTGTAGGTCACCCTCATGCCACCAAAACAGCGCCAACCCGCGTGTCAGAACAGCATTCAGAGATGATATTCTTCAGCACAATTGTACAGAGTGGTTATCTGAGTTACTGTAGACTTTACCAGTTCAAACCAGTCTGACCATCTTTCATACACAGAACTGACCCTCACTGGATGTTTTGTGTTTTTGGCACCATTCGGAGTAAATTCTAGAGACTGTTGTGTGTGAAAATCCCAGAAATACTCAAACCAGCCCGTCTGACACCAACAATCATCCATGTGATTATCTAATCAGCCAATCATGTGGCGGCGGCAGTTCAGTGCATAAAATCATGCAGATACGGTGATTTGGAGCGTGGCGTGATTGTGAGATTTATTATCCTTGAAATGACTGTAAACTATGCTCTGTTTTCAAATACAGTTGGTTGTCAGTGGTTTCAACATGTGTCCCGTCCTCGAATATTATTTCTACATCTATGCGTTATGTTGTTTTGGGGCTCGTTTAAATTGGGATCGCCTGCTTTAAGTAACAATACGCCATATAAAATTCTGTTTATGCTTCGTGAAGTAATTGGCAGTGGGACAATCGTTGCAGTGTTTTCGCATTTTACTTCGCTATTTTATCTGTAGTTTCTTAATCAATTTTAAAAGAAAAGTGTATATTGTTATGGACAATATTTTTTATAAATTCTTTGCTTTTAACTTGGGTGTCTAATTTGTACACTATATTTGTTTGTTTTTAAATATGAACTCATGACATGACAGTCAATGTTATTAAAGACAGCAACATTAAAAAAAGAATCACACCTGAAGGAACAAAATCATCCTCATCTTTATCATGTTTGCCATGTTGAATATAATCATCATCCTCCTCATCTTCATCACTCTGCTGTTCCTCTGCTGTGGTTTCTCCTCTCATCTCCATCAGGTTCCTGCAGTCCAGCAGCTTCACTGAACACATCTTCAATGGTATCTGCAGCATCTGCTGTTCTCCAGCGTTACAGACAGAAGCCAGAGACTCTGTGGAGGTTTGATCACCCTGATTACTGTCACACACACTCTCCTGAGCGTCAGTATAACAGAGTAAAGTGAGGCTGAGCTCTGAGTCCTGTGTGTCTCTGGATCTCTGATCTCTGATGCTCCACACTGAATCCTGACATTCTGTGGAGGTCCCATCAGTCACACACACTGAAGATTGACAGGAAACCTTCTCCAGCTCCTGACAAACACAACACAATCACTGTACTGACTCATCTGGACTCTTGATATATTGAACAGCTGTACAAACCTCTCCGTTCAGTGGATCTCCTCTTTCCCTCAGCTTTGCCTCCAGTAACGCCACCTCTTTCTTCAGCTGAGAGATTTCTGTCATGAAATCATCAATATCCAGCATGGACAGATCAGTTCCTACTGATTTACAGCACATCAGATCCACCTGCAAACTCATCTTCAACATCTCAAGATCACATAAATATCACAACATGAAAGACATAAACAAACACACAGCAGCTGAACATCTAAACAAACTGTGAGTTCTTCTGTCTTTGTTTAGTGAGTTTACCGGCGGACTAAAGAGCTTCATAGCGCCCCCTGCTGTACTGGAGTTACTGGAGTCACAACACAATCAACATCCATCACGAGGATTTCAGAAACATCACACGATTTTAATGATTCTCTTCAGCACTTTTACATTTTAACCTGCTCTTGGTCAGATATTGAAGATAATAAGGTCTGAGGATTAAGCACATCCCATATAGACACTTCTATTCCTCTCCTACTCGTTAAGTTACCCGTAGTCGTTTGGCTTGCTAGAATGTGTACATTGTAAACAGTCGTAACCAGATAAATATCAAGCTTATGTGATGAACATAAAGAGCAACATGCAGGTTGAATTTATAACTGAATTAATAATTTATATTGTCTGCAGAGGTCTTTTAAAACACATATGTAGAAATTACTAATGAAATCTCATTTGATGTAGAGATTTTGATGAAAATGTGCTAGGCTCATTTGACGTAGGCGAGGCAAACAAAAGAGCTCGCGGTCAGCTCTCTCATTGTTGGGTGTTGATGTAGTTAGAGCAGTACAGAAAGTTTTAGAGAAGCCATAATGGTAAATTATTGTGTTTGTGCTGGTTGCACGAATTCCAGCCTGTCAGGACAGGTTGCACGAATTCCAGCCTGTCAGGACATCGTGTCCATCATTTTCCTTCTAGAAAAAACAAGGCTTTTCGGTCTTGAGTGCGTTTTGTGCAGGTGAAGAGAGCAGACTTCACTGCCGCGTCTGTTACCACACACTCGGTCGTTTGTGGCGCACATTTCACTCCGGAGAATTATCGACCTGGAGATTTGTTGGAGTCTCGGATGGGATTTCGGAGTAAGGACCACGTGAGGCTGATTACTGATGCTGTTCCCTCGGTGCACTCGATGGAATCAAGTCCACCGTCAAAGTGTACATCGGATTTTGGCGCGGGCTGGACTGGAGGACCAAGTGCTAACGTTAGCAGACATTCTGTGCAACGAAAACGAGGACTTAGCAGAGTAAGTCTTACTTTTAATTATTTTAACTCTTAATTTGCTCATAATTATAGGCCTGTGGGCCATCATAGGTATGTTCGTCCACACCGGAGAACTCGGTTTCTTCATTCGCATCCATTGTAACCTGAGCTTGAACTTGACCAGACTCCCTAGCCCATCGTCACTTCCGGTTAGTGCTTTATAGACGCGGAAGTTATTTTATCACAATTTATCTCAAAATATTGTTAATGGCTAAATATATATTACTCCAGTTCAGAAAATCTAGTTGTTTTATCATCAACATACACTATGCTATATTGGGGTGTCCAACCTGCATGTTGCTCTCACCTAACCCAATTCACCAACTCACCTAACCCAATTTACAATTTTGGTTCCCAGAGCAAAGCTTTAAAGTGCGTTTTTGGTTTCCCAGGAAAAGTTTCCTTTACGGAAATATAACATTTGTTTTAGGTTGTTCATGATGGCTCCCTGAATGTCTTAATTTCCAGAACCTTTCTGCAACCTCAATAAACAGACAAGCTAATGATAAATTATTATAATGACTTTATTTTATAATCATTAAAATAATCCACAACACATTTAGGAAAACTAATATATAACTTATGCAACCCTGCTGTACGTCAACACTGAAAACTTTTTTCAGTTTCCTAAAACTGTAGCTCAGCATCATGGACATGCACCCATATTGTAGTAAATTATTTCAAATAATCAATGAAACACATTCAAGGGTTTTTAAAATCAGAAATATATTGAAAGACATTAAAAACGTTTAATTAACCGTAACTAGGCTAATATTAAATTAATTTCTTCCCCTTGTGTAGAGTTTCACGAAGACATCTCGGTTTCTCTTCAGTTGTAGTCAATAAACAAAAAACGTCTCCGTTACACTCATAAAACACGTTCTTTTCCATAATAAGTCAAATCTTTATCAAATCAATAAGATAAATATTTAATATCACATCTAGAAGCAGTGGCGTAGCCCCAAATTAGACCCAGGCCCAACCAGAATGTGAGGAACGCCTTTCTGTTGCAAAGGCAAATTTGGAGAAAAACAATTTAGGCACAAATTTGGCCCATCCATTTTTATTGAGGCCCACCCAAAAGTAATTTCCTGGCTCCAGCCTTGTCTAGAAGTAATTATTTATTGAGGAAATCAATCAACGACTGTCTGTCAGTGAGTCGGTCCAATGATTGTTACTATATCGGTCTGGAAAGCAGTAATCTGATGTGTTGAAGGGCTTATGTGATTGCTTCATTCAGATAAAAAGATAGGACCAATTTACTGATGATTGAATGACTATAAAATCACACAGGAAATTATGATCATTGAGCTGCAGTCATTTTGAATTAGTGCTGTTAAGGCTTCAGGAAAAATTCTCAATTCCCAACACCTCGTAAATTGAAGAATTTATTATTTTTGAAATAGATTCCCAGTCCAGTGTAATCGATTATCAAAATAACTGTTAGTTGTAGCACTAGAGAAAAATATTTCCTTTTGTGTTTTGAAAATCAATGAAGATTTGAAACTCGAGATTGTCCATCTCATCCCCTTGTAATGTAATTGACATAATCCCTTACATAACTCTAGAAATGCATGAAAATAACATTGTGAGTCTTGTGACGTCAAAGGCAGCAGACGGGGAGAAAATTCAATTTTCTAAGCTCTTTAAAAAATATCCATTGACTAGCAATTACTCCAACAGCCAAACTCTGACCCCTTGATTAAATCATATTGTTACTAAAACTGCTACATTAAATATTTAAATGAAATCTTTATTCTCGATCCACATCAAAGGTTAATGTGATACTGCCCCCTACTGTCAATAAGAGCACAATGTACAGCTTCTTTTTAACAGATTTAGCTGTGAAAAGATGTTATAAAGATTCCAGGACTGTTTGTTCTTTTGCATGTTTCTTTTTATGAATATTAAAACTTCCTAAATAAGCGAATCCCTCCCCGCAGATAGAGCAGCTGTAAGGTTTCTCTCCTGTATGCATTCTCAGATGGGTTTTCAGGACATCTGGTCGAGCAAACGTTTTGTCACACTGAGTACATTTGTAAGGTCTTTCTCCAGTGTGAATTCTCTGGTGATTTACAAAGACACCATATTTACTGAAACTCTTCCCACAAACGCTGCAGTTATAAGGCTTTTCTCCCGTATGGACTCTCAGATGAAACTGAAGACTACTTGGACCAGAAAAGCTCTTTCCACAATGAGAGCAGAGGTAAGGTTTCTCTCCAGAGTGCATTCTCTCATGGAGTCTCAGCTGAGATTTGTGACGGAAACGTTTATCACAGTGTGAGCATTGATAGGGTTTCTCTTCAGAGTGTATTTTCTGATGTGACTTTAGACTACCTGACCCTGCAAAGGTTTTCCCACATTCACTGCACTGATACGGCCTCTCATTGGTGTGCGAACGGACATGTATCTTTAGATAGTTTCCGTAAGTGAATCTCTTCTCACAGTGAGGACACTTGTATGGTTTCTCTCCCGTGTGTGTTCTCTCATGTATAACAAGACTTCCTTTAGTTTTGAAACACTTGTCACACTCACTGCAGTGGAAAGGCTTTTCATCACTGTGTGTCTTCTTGTGAACTTCTAGAAGAGAAGGAACAAAGAAAACCTTCCCGCACTGCTCACAACAGAACCCCTTTCCTCTGTGCACTTCTGAATGCAGTTTCTTCTCTTCTGCGGTAGAAAAGCTGCTCCCACATCTCCTGCATTTGAAGAATTTCTGTTCTGTGTGATTTCTTTCATGTCTCGCTAGATGTCCCTTTGAGTTGAATGTCTTCTCACAGGTGATGCAGGAAAGACTCTGTGCTGTCAGATGCTCTTTTGACGTAGAAGCCATTTCTCCATTAAAAGATAAACCTTTGTCTGCATCTACATGTATAGAACATAAGAGTAAGTGATAGTCAGATATTAATTATCTCATTAAACATTTATAATGAACATGGCTGAAAATAGGGGTGTGATCATAGAAGATGACAAAATTCTTGTAGTTTTAGGAGGAATATAAATAAACTGAACAAGAATGGACCTGGAGCTTTTGACCACATTAAGTGGCAACACAAATCTTTATTTATGTCGCTGCATTAGTTACTGTTGAAAGTTCTAAGTTCTGGGCAAGGAGGAGTCAGGAGAAAGCAAACAGTCAAAGCTGAGTGTTTTATTTTTCTCACGCAGTCTAGTGAAACTTAAACAAAAAGGGCTTTCATTTGCCAAACACACAACAGCTTCAGGCTCTGGTCTCTTTCTCCCTCTGACTCTCTGGCATGCCTTTTCAGGTCTCCCTCCACCATCACTATAATGAGAGATAGGTTACGAGCCTTACTGCTTTCTCTCTCCTGCAGACTGACACATGACCACACACCCCCATGCCACATACCCCCACTGCTGACTCAGGCCATGGCAACATCTGGCATGCCTACCCCAACCCCCCATCCCATTTCTGTAGAGAAAGTCAGCTACAACCATCTGTGCCCCCGGTCTGTGGATCACCTCGAACTTAAAGGACTGAAGAGCCAGAGACAAACAGGTGATCCGCACATTAGTATCCTTCATGCGGCGGATCTACTGCAGAGGAGCGTGATCAGATCAGAGGGTGAAGACCTGCCCCAGCAGGTAGTAACGGAGGCTAAGAACAGCCCGCTTAATCACAGGACACTTCTTGATGGTACTGTACTTTGTCTCCCTGAAGGAGATCTTGCGACTAATGAATAGTACTGGCCGTTCCTCCCCTCCCACGTCCTGCTAGAGCACCACTACGTGCTGAGTTGTTCGGGGGCACTGCTTCCGGATATCGCTTTTCATAGTCCACCAGAAATAATACAAAGCGATGGCCACATACAGTCTGCTCTAATGGTCCGATGAGGTCCATGCCAATTCTCTCGAAGGGGACCTCGATCAACAGAAGAGGGTGCAATGGCACATTTGAAGTGGCCGGTGGATTCACCAACTGACAATCACGGCACACTGCACACCATTTGCGGACGTTGCCGTGGATGCCTGGCCAAAAGAAACGGGACATTATGCAGTTCAAAGTCTTTTCGTGATCTAAGTAACCAGCCACTGGCTTATAGTGAGCCGCTTGGAAAAGTGTTTCCCGACGGGTCTTTGGTACTAACAGCTGAGTTGTATTCTCTTTATTCTGAGTGTCCTGCGTCACTCGATACAACTGCTCTTTGATAATAGAAAAGTACAGGTATGTGAGCACAAAATTAGGCTGGAGGGGTTGACCATCAATTACTTTCACTTGGTCAAAGGTGTGTTTGAGGGTCTTGTCACATGACTGCTCCAGAGGGAAATCCCCCTCAGGGAAGCCTCATAGTATGGGAATTCCCTCATCTGCATCATCCTGACATGGAGCAGGAGTTGACAGCCCTGGCACCGCCTCTCCAGCCATAGAGTCGCACGTCACACACCGCAACACTACTTTGCAGGACCCATCCACACACATTACCCTCAATACATTTTTAAAGCCAGGCCAATTGATTCCCAGAATTAGTGGATGGGTGAGGGAGGAATTAACCACAGCCTCTACTCTATGCATTTTTCCCTTGAATCGTATCTCAATGGTAACCACTGGATACTTGTGAATATCACCATGCACACAACTCACCCTCACTCATTTATTCTTATCCAATGCCCCGCCTTGCACCAAGCGTTGGTTGATCAAGGTTTGAGAACCACCTGTACCCACCAAAGCTTGATGTGTATCCCTTTTACTCTTACCAGTATCCAATAGGCCCCTGCCCGATTGGGGGCACCCTGTGGATTGTCGGGGATCCAGACCAGTATCCCCATCTCCATCACCAAACATCGGTAATGACTGTAGCCGGCTTCCCCACAGCTTCAGCAGACTGCCCTAGGTCTTCCTTCCGCACTTGTGGGGGTGGTCTCGCCAACCTGGTGGTTGGGGAGGATAGCAGAGGGAGACTAGGAGAGACAGACAAGGAGAAGGGTCTTGGGGTGGGGTGTGGGTGGGCTCCTCCCCACTTCCGAGGAGCTGGATCTGGGGGTATTGGGAGGGATGGGATGGGGGGGAGGGACATGAGCTGTTCCTGCTCCAGGCGTACGTCCATGAGGGCATGTTCAGGTGTTGAGTCTGCTGGATGCTGGCGAGGGTTTTGAAGACTTCGCCAAGCGGAGAGGACTCCATAATTGCATACTCCTCCAAAGTTTTCTAAGTTCGAAATTCTGGGCAAAGGAGGAGTCAGGAGACAGCAAACAGTCAAAAGTGTGTTTTATTGTTCTCAGTCAAGTGAAATGTAAAAAATGGCACTTGTTTGCCAAACAAACAACAGCTTCAGGCTCTAGCATGCCTTTTCAGGTCTCCCTCTGCCATCAATATAATGAGAGACAGGTGTTAGAGGTAATTACGTCCCAGATGACGAGCCTTACCGCTCTCCCTCTCCCGCAGACCAACACACGACCAAGCCCCCCATTCCACAGATACAAAACATCAAAGCAAGCTGAATCAGCAAACAAATGATGCTAGTAGAGGTAAACTTATTTTGTATTTTGCCAATACTCATAAGCTGGATGAAAACAGCAATGGCAGAATAATATGCAAATCGTTTATTGAATGTTATAAATAATTTAACAGTAAAACCTCTTCAGAGCCCTTGTTTTTATAACTGTACAGTAACAACTTGGGCAACCACAACCCCAAAAATAAAAACTTAAAGAATCTGCATGAATAAGATGTGACTCGTTTTCTAACATTTAAATTGATCAGTTTTGCAGATAATCTGGTTTATCTGCAGCATGCTGCAAGTGTTTCTCTGAAAATGCTATTTGCTCAGGTGGCTGCTAGGGCTTTTTTCTATCAGCTTGCACGTTAAGGTCTGGTTTTGACCATGACACAAAGAAGCACATCTTTAACAAGGTAAGCCGTAGCCAAATGTAGCCTGGCACACATCACTATCGTAGATCATTAGATTCAATGTATCCACACATAGCTAGTCTACGTTACTTACCAGATACACAATATGAGTTAAGTCACTAGACATTGAAGCCATTCAGTCTAAATGTGGAGTACAGATAGAGATTTCATTGATTAGCATTATGCCATTCAGCCAAGCTGGCCAGGATCACCTAGATAGTATACAGTTTGTGCACATGACGCTTTGGAGCAGCAGCAGTACACAAGTGCTGGTGGTAGATTTACATGACATTTACATTTATGCATTTGGCAGACGCTTTTATCCAAAGCGACTTACAGTGCACTTATTACAGGGACAATCCCCCCGGAGCAACCTGGAGTTAAGTGCCTTGCTCAAGGACACAATGGTGGTGGCTGTGGGGATCGAACCAGCGACCTTCTGATTAACAGTTATGTGCTGTAGCCCACTACGCCACCACCACTAGATCTGCACTATTGGATGGTTGTGTTTTGTGTTATGCGTTTGTGCAGCTTCCCTGCTTTGTTTGTATCTCTAATTGTGCAGCTCCAGGAACAGGGTTGAGAACCACTGTGCTAAATCATTCCAAGAGTTGTCATGACTTAACTAATGTTAGTATACTCTTCACCTTGTCAGCAAACATGCAGTTCTCCATTGCTTCAATAATTTAAAAATAATTTAATTATCAAACAACTTGCTATTAAATTCTTACATGATTCATTAATTTTATCATAACTTTATGTAATGATAACCTGCACTGTATGCACACCATGTCTTTTCTGTCTGTTTTAAATCAGCTTCTTAAGTAACTGGCTTTGTGAATATAATAGTCACATGGCACAACAGTGGAGTCAGTGATGGTTTTTATTCCACTTCTAGAAGCCATCGTTATACTGTAGAACCAAGGTTATCTAACTTCAGAACCCTTCAACGCTGAAAACGGATAAAACACCTGCAAGAATGTTTCATCGCGATTGTGAATCCTACACACAGTTCAAGTCAGAAGTTTACTTAGACTTGGGTTGAAGTCATTAAAACTCATTTTTAACCACTCCACAAATTAAAAATGTATAGTTTTGGCAAGTCATTTAGGACATCCACTTTGTGCATGACACAAGTAATTTTTCCAACAATTTACATTTACATGCATTCATTTGGCAGATGCTTTTATCCGAAACGACTTAAGATGAATACATTGCAAGTGAATCATCTTAAGGAGACAGTGGTATGAAAAGTGCTGGATTACAAAGTTTCACTAGCATCAGAACAGTAGTATTCAAAGACAGATTAAAGTGCAACAAGAATTGTTTTTCATTTTAATTTAGTGATTGGTTAAGTGCTTATGGAAAAGATGTCTTCATCTGTTTTTTGAAGACCACCAACGTGGTACGATGTCTGTAAACATTTGTTTACAGACAGATAGTTTCACTTTTAATTGACTATATCACAATTCTAGTGGGTCAGAATTTTTTATATAATAAGTTAACTGTGCCTTTATTTTTCTGGAAAATTCCAGAAAATTACGTCAAGCCTTCAGGCAATTAGCCAATTAGGCTAATTGGAGGTGTACCTGTGGATTTATGTTAAGGTCTACATTCAAACTCAGTGCCTCTTTGCTTGACATCATGGGAAAATCAAAAGAAATCAGCCAAGTCCTTAGAAAAAAAATTGTGGACCTCCACAAGTCTGGTTCATCCTTGGGAATAATTTCCAAATGCCTGAAGGTACCACGTTCACGTACGCAAGTATGAACACCATGGAACCACGCATCCATCATACGGCTCAGTAAGGAGATGCATTACGTCTCCTAGAGATGAATGTAGTTTGGTGCGAAAAGTGCAAATCAATCCCAGAACCACAGCAAAGGACTTTGTGAAGATGCTGGAGGAAACAGCTAGAAAAGTATCTATATCCACAGTAAAACAAGTCCTATATCGACTTAACCTGAAAGGCTGCACAGCAAGGAAGAAGCCACTGCTCCAAAACTGCCACAAAAAAAAAAAGAGTTTGCATGTGCAAATGTCCTCTGGTCCGGTGAAACAAAAATTTAACTGTTTGTCCATAATGACCATTGTTATGTTTGGAGGAAAAGGGTGAGGCTTGCAATCCAAAGAACACTATCCCAATCGTGAAGCATGGGGGTGGCAGCATCATGTTGTGGGGGTGTTTTGCTGCAGGAGGGACTGATGCACTTCACAAAATAGATGGCATCATGAGGAAGGAAAATTATGTGGATATATTGAAGAAAAATCTCAAGACATCAGCCAGGAAGTTAATTCTCCATCGCAAATGGGTCTTCCAAATGGACAATGACCCCAAGAATACATCCAAAGTTGTGGTAAAATGGCTTAAGGACAACAAAGTCAAGGTATTGGGGATACCATGATGAGGCCATCACAAAGTCTTGCCCTCAGTCTGATTTGTGGGCAGAACTGAAAAAGCATGCAAGCGAGCAAGGAGGTCTACAAACCTGACTCAGTTACACCAGTTCTGTCTGGAGGAATGGGCCAAAATTCCAGCAACTTATTGTGAGAAGCTTGTGGAAGGATACACAAAATATTTGACCCAAGTTAAACAATTTAAAGGCAATGCTACCAAATACTAACAAAGTGTATGTAAACCTCTGACCCACTGGGAATGTGATGAAAGTAATAAAAGCTGAAATATATAATCCTCTTTACCATTATTCTGACATTCCACATTTTTAAAATAAAGTAATGATCCTAACTGACCTAAGACAGGGAATGCTTTCTAAGATTAAATGTCAGGAACTGTGGAAAACTGAGTTTAAATGTATTTGCACACATCAACTGTACATTTTGGCAGCCTCAGTACGACATTAAAAAAGTCTGCATAGAACCACGCTATGATGTGTATATGATAAATTTTTTATCAGAATCAGCTTTATTGCCAAGTATGCTTACACATACAAGGAATTTGTCTTGGTGACAGGAGCTTCCAGTGTACAACAATACAAACAATACCAAAAACAGCAGCAAGACATAGATAATAAAAAAATTAAAAAAAGAATAATACAAATAAATAATTATACATATACGTACATACACTCACCTTCATACATACACGTAGTGCAAATCTGTTATATAAAGAACAAAAATACAGTATATTATGTACAGTGCAATGTATGTAATGGCAGAAGTGGATATGTTGGAAAATATAAATAGACTTAATCTGTGTATTGCACATAATTATTGCTCAATGGGGCTATTTTATTTGTTCATGAGATGGATTGCCTGAGGGAAAAAACTGTTCCTGTGTCTGACGGTTCTGGTGTTCAGAGCTCTGAAGCATCGGCCAGAAGGCAACAGTTGAAAAAGGTAGTGGGCAGGGTGAGTGGTGTCCAGAGTGATTTTACCAGCCTTTTTCCTCACTCTGGAAGTGTACAGTTCTTCGAGGGGGGGCACGGGGCAACCAATAATCCTCTCAGCAGTCTGAACTGTCCTCTGTAGTCTTCTGATGTCTGATTTCATAGCTGCACCAAACCAGACAGTTATTGAAGTGCAGAGGACAGACTCAATGACTGCTGAGTAGAACTGTTTCAGCAGCACTGGTGGCAGGTTGAACTTCCTCAGCTGGCGAAGGAAGTACAACCTCTGCTGGGCCTTTTTCACAATGGAGTCAATGTGTATCTCCCACTTCAGGTCCTTTGAGATGGTAGTGCCCAGGAACCTGAATGACTCCACTGCTGCCACAGTGCTGTTCAGAATGGTGAGGGGGGACAATGATGGGGTGTTCCTCCTATAGTCCACTATCATCTCCACTGTTTTGAGTGTATTCAGCTCCAGATTGGTATGATTGCACCAGTAAGCCAACCGTTCAAACTCCTTTCTGTATGCAGACTCATCGTTATCTTGGATGAGGCCGATGACAGTGGTGTCGTCTGCAAACTTCAGGAGCCTGACAGAGGGATCCTTGGTGGTGCAGTCATTGGTGTAGAGGTAGAAGAGTAGTGGGGAGAGCACACATCCCTGGGGGGCACCAGTGCTGATGGTACAGGTGCTGGAAGTGAGTTTCCCCATTCTCACAAGCTGCTGCCTGTTTATATATCATTCTATAAACTAGTGGTTGACCGATATGGGTTTTTTAATGGCCGATGCCAATATCCAGAGAGCAGGGTAGCCGAGAGGCCGATAAAATGCCAATATATCACACAATTTAATTTAATAAATAATAAACATAAAATTGCTAAAAAATATATAAAATCTTATTTAGCACTACATTTACTCGACTTCACACAAAATGAAATAAATAATATTGTATTTTAAATGGTAGATAGCAGTTTCTTCAGATTTCTGTTTAGTCATCAAAGTTTAGTAAATTATTTTCACATCTAGAAATTGTTAATATACTAGGAAGAAGGAAATAATAGTACACACAGTATTCCAGCAACCATGGATGGCATGTCCACATTAGCAATCGCATTTGCTTAAAATAAGTACTGAATCAAACCAACTGTACATACAGTGCATAATAAGACATTTCCTTGTAGCACACGTGAAGCGCTTTTACTTTGGGCTGCATCCTAAAATGAAGGCAGCTGACTTGCTGCCCAATCAGTTAATGGCCTAACTGACATCTGTTTTGATTGAATGGAACTCTTTAAGGAAACTGATCACCGAATAGTTTGAAAAGCAACTTATTTTCATCCTACCTACATATACAGCCTCCGGAGGCAGCATTTTCCTGTTTTTGGATGCAATCTTTAAGTTGCACTTACGCGCTCTTGTGGATCCAGCATGAGCCTCGATCTCTTGACAGTTTAAATGGCCTGGATCGCCTGCTTGGATTGTCATGGAGTGACCGTCATGATTTGTGAAGAAAACGCTGGATTTTGGTGAGGTTAGTGAATTACTTCTGTTTAAACGAGATATCTGCATATTTGTAAATGGATATAAAATAAGTTTCATTGATATTTGCCTTTTAGCATTAGAAATTTAAGGTGACAGTGGACTGCTGAGGAGAGACTGTAAGAATACGTGCTTCAGAGGAAGATTTCTGAGCGCTTCACAGGATGATGGATCTGCTGAAGTTTTGTGAGGTTGGTTTATTACATCTATTTAACAAGATCACTCTGATATGCGGACCTTTTAAATGAGATTGTGTTTCACACTGGTGAAGTGTTTTAGTAACAACACAATGGCACATAACAATAAAATTAATTGTGACTCGTCATTTACATGTCTCAGTCTCTTCACATGCAAGCAGGTGATTCTAAGAGCCTTCAAGAAACAAATCAGCCTAACGGGAATATGTATTGGTTGATAATTTAAAAAGTCAATTTCAGCCAATTTATCAGCGATATATCGGTCGACCACTACTAGAAATGGTTTGTCCCAGAGGGGGGAGGGGGGCTGTCCTGTACACCACTGACTTAAAATAATAATAATAATAATAATAATAATAATAATAATAATAATAATAATAATAATAATTAAAGAAAACAGAAACTCACAACATGTAATGAAGGGAAAAAAACATTGAGAGACGACACATACCTGAAGGAACAAAATCATTATCCTCATATTTATCATGTTTGTCAAGTTGAATATAATCATCATCCTCCTCCTCATCTTCATCACTCTGCTGTTCCTCTGCTGTGGTTTCTCCTCTCATCTCCATCAGGTTCCTGCAGTCCAGCAGCTTCACTGAACACATCTTCAATGGTATCTGCAGCATCTGCTGTTCTCCAGCGTTACAGACAGAAGCCAGAGACTCTGTGGAGGTTTGATCACCCTGATTACTGTCACACACACTCTCCTGAGCATCAGTATAACAGAGTAAAGTGAGGCTGAGCTCTGAGTCCTGTGTGTCTCTGGATCTCTGATCTCTGACGCTCCACACTGAATCCTGACATTCTGTGGAGGTCCCATCAGTCACACACACTGAAGATTGACAGGAAACCTTCTCCAGCTCCTGACAAACACAACACAATCACTGTACTGACTCATCTGGACTCTTGATATATTGAACAGCTGTACAAACCTCTCCGTTCAGTGGATCTCCTCTTTCCCTCAGCTTTGCCTCCAGTAACGCCACCTCTTTCTTCAGCTGAGAGATTTCTGTCATGAAATCATCAATATCCAGCATGGACAGATCAGTTCCTACTGATTTACAGCACATCAGATCCACCTGCAAACTCATCTTCAACATCTAAAGATCACATAAATATCACAACATGAAGGACATAAACAAACACACAGCAGCTGAACATCTAAACAAACTGTGAGTTCTTCTGTCTTTGTTTAGTGAGTTTACCGGCGGACTGAAGAGCTTCATAGCGCCCCCTGCTGTATCCATAACAAGGATTTCAGACGTCCTTTAAAGGCAATGGTTGAATCTTGTGAATCTCAACATTAGCCTACCTTTATTATTTTACCTGCTACTTCTCTGAGATTGAAGGTGCTGGACATTTTAATAACACTTTATAAAAAGGTTAACTCTTTTTGACTGGGGTGGCCCATGTGGGGCACAGACTCATTCAAGGGTGGCATGAATTGTATCTCAACAAATCTGATATTAATAATATTAATAATAAATATGCTCATTTTCTGAATTTTTTAATAGTCAAATGTTATGTAGTGTCTCTTGAAACTGCATAAATGTTGTGGACACTATAATCTAATCAATATAATCCAGAAGTTTCTTTGCAATTTTGTGGAGTTTTGGAGTGGAAGAGATGAAGCTACGGTGGAGTGACGTAATACTGTCAAGTAGGCTATTGTTTTATTAAGACAATAAAGAAGATATTGAAGATATTTCTTAATCTTTTCATAGACCTACACATTAAGGATGTGCATGGATTTCAGTTTTGTGTGGCTACGCCATTTTGCCATATACTGGGACAGCCAAAGGTAGTTAGATTAAAAACAGTTTATTTAATTTGATTAAGTTTACATTTTATTTAATCTTTTTTTAAGAGTCATACAATGCAAAAAGACTGAACCCATTACATTATGAAAAGAATCAACTATAGGCAATGTGAAGACTCAACTTTCTGCTAAACAAAAAATCTGATAGGTGAATTAATTTAATTGTAACTCCAACACATGATTATGATAAAGAACCCGCAAAAGTTTACAAGGTTCGTAGCAATGTGATCGTGATGATCATCGAAATCACGAGATATGCCCACAAGTTAAAAAAAAAAAAAAATGGATGATCATAATTCTTTTTGTACGTCGTGCTGTTTGGATTGATAGATGAGATCAAGTAAAATGAGTAATGGGACAAAAAAAAAAACATATTTTTTGGTGGTTACATGACTGCTTATAATTAGCATATTCTACTTAAATACAACCAAGCCAAAACTTGACTCTCCGTTCCAGTAACGACTAACGAGCAAGAAAGGATTGAACTACGGATGTGCTGAAGACTCGAGACCCATCAAAACCAATTCTAATCAATCTCAGACAAAGAGCAGGTAAAATAATAAAAGCGATATTGAGATTTGTTAGAATAAAAATCCTTGTGATGGATGTTGATTGTGTTGTGACTCCAGTAACTCCAGTACAGCAGGGGGCGCTATGAAGCTCTTTAGTCCGCTGGTAAACTCACTAAACAAAGAAAGAAGAACTCACAGTTTGTTTAGATGTTCAGCTGCTGTGTGTTTGTTTATGTCCTTCATGTTGTGATATTTATGTGATCTTTAGATGTTGAAGATGAGTTTGCAGGTGGATCTGATGTGCTGTAAATCAGTAGGAACTGATCTGTCCATGCTGGATATTGATGATTTCATGACAGAAATCTCTCAGCTGAAGAAAGAGGTGGCGTTACTGGAGGCAAAGCTGAGGGAAAGAGGAGATCCACTGAACGGAGAGGTTTGTACAGCTGTTCAATATATCAAGAGTCCAGATGAGTCAGTACAGTGATTGTGTTGTGTTTGTCAGGAGCTGGAGAAGGTTTCCTGTCAATCTTCAGTGTGTGTGACTGATGGGACCTCCACAGAATGTCAGGATTCAGTGTGGAGCGTCAGAGATCAGAGATCCAGAGACACACAGGACTCAGAGCTCAGCCTCACTTTACTCTGTTATACTGACGCTCAGGAGAGTGTGTGTGACAGTAATCAGGGTGATCAAACCTCCACAGAGTCTCTGGCTTCTGTCTGTAACGCTGGAGAACAGCAGATGCTGCAGATACCATTGAAGATGTGTTCAGTGAAGCTGCTGGACTGCAGGAACCTGATGGAGATGAGAGGAGAAACCACAGCAGAGGAACAGCAGAGTGATGAAGATGATTTTATTCAACATGACAAACACGATGAAGATGATAATGATTTTCTTCCTTCAGGTATGTTTTTTTTATTTAATGTTGTTTTGAATCACTAGTTGTTGTTGCATCTTCACTATGTAGAAATGATAAGAATGGCTCTGAAATCTGCTTTGGCATAGAATATGAATGCAGCAATACATCTATTATTATTTTTAAAATCTATTTCTGTTAAAATGGACAGCAGTATCAGTATTAAAGGGTTTGGGAAATGTCAGTTCCCTTTACTCAAGGTTATTTTGAGAAGAGAAATGGCAGTAATTGCAGTGACAGACAATGATAGTAGAATAGTTATATAATATTTGCATTACTGTCTCACAGGAGTTCTTCATGTGTCTTCTTCACTAGTTGTTGACTAGGGCTATCGACAAGGCTGATAAACTAAAATAAAAATTTTCTCTTAAATATTACCAAAATTTGAATTATATCCTCATTTTTAAGACACTATTTCAGTTAAGGAAGAAAAACTACACTGATCACTGACATCACTGATCACCGACATCACTGATCACCAAGACCACAAGGGAGCGCTATGAGTATATAAACCAAACAGCACCGTGTTATTTTGTTTATTACTAAGGATTTTCAACATCATGTAAGAATTTTTTCCTTTTCATATTTTCAAATCTGAAATAAAGAGTAAAACAAGGACGCTTTAATAGACAATCAATGCGTCAGTTCTGTTAACGTACAGTATTGTGCTGTACTCAAGCTTCAGAATACCAGTGATACCACAGAAGGGATTGACCGATATTTCGCAGAGGCCTATAAATCTGCCGATATTGTGGATTTTAGTTTTTTTATGTGGATTTTTTCCCCTTTTTCTCCCAATTTGGAATGCCCAATTCCCAATGTGCTTTTAAGTACTCGTGGTGGCAGAAGACGAATCTCAGTTGCCTCTGCGTCTGAGACCGTCAACCCACGCATTTTATCACGTGGCTTGTTGAGCACGTTGCCACGGAGACATAGCGCATGTGGAGGCTTCACGCTATTCTCCGCGGCATCCACGCACAACTCGCCACGCACCCCAACGAGAGCGAGAACCACATTATAGCGACCACGAGGAGGTTACCCCATGTGACTCTACCCTCCCTAGCAACCGGGCCAATTTGGTTGCTTAGGAGACCTGGCTGGAGTCACTCAGCACGCCACTCGTAAACTCCAGGGGTGGTAGCCAGCATCTTTAACAATGAGCTACCCATCCCCCTACTGTAGGATATCTAACGGCCACTTCTAGAGAGAGTACCTATAGTACTAAATCATCTCCATTTATAGACAGTTTGTCTATCTGTGGACAGATGAATATCTAACGGTCACTTCTAGTGAGAGTACATCTAGTACTAAATCATCTCCATTTATAGACAGTTTGTCTATCTGTGGACAGATGAATATCTAACGGTCACTTCTAGTGAGAGTACATATAGTACTAAATCATCTCCATTTATAGACAGTTTGTCTAACTGTGGACAGATGAATATCTAACGGCCACTTCTAGAGAGAGTACCTATAGTACTAAATCATCTCCATTTATAGACAGTTTGTCTAACTGTGCACAGATGAATATCTAACGGTCACTTCTAGTGAGAGTACATATAGTACTAAATCATCTCCATTTATAGACAGTTTGTCTAACTGTGCACAGATGAATATCTAACGGCCACTTCTAGTGAGAGTACCTATAGTACTAAATCATCTCCATTTATAGACAGTTTGTCTAACTGTGGACAGATGAATATCTAACGGCCACTTCTAGTGAGAGTACCTATAGTACTAAATCATCTCCATTTATAGACTTTTTGTCTAACGGTGGACAGATGAATATCTAACGGCCACTTCTAGTGAGAGTACCTATAGTACTAAATCATCTCCATTTATAGACAGTTTGTCTAACTGTGAGCAGATGAATATCTAACAGCCACTTCTAGTGAGAGTACCTATAGTACTAAATCACCTCCATTTATAGACAGTTTGTCTAACTGTGGACAGATGAATATCTAACGGCCACTTCTAGTGAGAGTACATATAGTACTAAATCATCTCCATTTATAGACAGTTTGTCTAATTGTGGACAGATGAATATCTAACGGCCACTTCTAGAGAGTACCTATAGTACTAAATCATCTCCATTCATAGACAGTTTGTCTAACTGTGAGCAGATGAATATCTAATCTCTTCCAGATAACTTTATAACCCTTTTCAGCTTTATGCAAATGTACAATTCTTGATCGTAGGTCTTCTTGATTCTTGATCGAGTCATGTTCCACATCAGCAGATGCTTCTTGTGAATAGCAAATTCAAAACATTTGAGTGCTTTTTATAAATCAAAGTATCTCTAATCTGATCTTGTTTCATTAATTGGATGCCAGGTTTGACAACTTTTCACTCTAATTAGAAAATTATTCATTAGCCTAGGGGTTCACATACTTTTCCCAATCTAAACTGTGAATGTTTGAATGGTCTGTTCAATTTGTATAAGAACAAAACTATAATTAGTGTGTTATTAGTTAAAACAGATTGTGTTTGTTCATTATTGTAACTTAGACAATCAATCCAGATTTTAAAACATTTTTACATAAATGCAAGTAATTCCAAAGGGTTCGCATATTTTATACTATATTACATTGTGTGAAATATCTAAATTATATCAGCCTATCGGCCTCTCTGCTTTCTAAATAATGGCATCTGCCAATAACAAAAGCCAAATCAGTCTTAAATTTGGACTTGACTGAAAATTGCATGTAGTTAATTTGAGTATAGTGTTTTTGTGGATAACTAGATAATCCAAACAGGACTGATAACCATGTTGTGTTGCTGTGTGAACTTAGCTAGTGATGTAATTTTGTTTAATTTAGATGCAAACAGTGTTTCATCATATGATGGAGAAATGGCTTCTACAGCAAAAGCAAGACATGAGGGAAGAGTGCACAGAGAAAAGAAGATTTTCCAGTGCAGTGAGTGTGACAAGTGTTTCAGCCTCAAAGCAAGTCTTGTTGCTCATGAGAGAATACACACAGGGGAGAAACCGTACAAGTGTCCTCACTGTGAGAAGAGATTCAGACACGGGGCACATCTGAAGGCACACTGTGTCCGTTTGCACACCAATGAGAGTCCGTATCAGTGCAGTGAATGTGGGAAAACATTTGTGCATATAAATTCTCTAAAGTCACATCAGGAAATACACTCCGAGGAGAAACCCTATCAATGCTCCCAATGTGATAAACAATTCCGTAAAAAATCTCATCTGACTGTCCATGAGAGAATTCACTCCGGAGAGAAACCTTACCTCTGCTCTCACTGTGGAAAGAGCTTTCCTAATTCACGTCAGTTCAGAGTTCATGTAAGAGTGCACACGGGAGAAAAGCCTTATCACTGTAGTGTTTGTGGAAAGAGTTTTAGTCAATATGCCCACTTAGTAAAACACCAGAGAACACACACTGGAGAAAGACCTTACAAATGCAGTCAGTGTGACAAAACGTTTGCTCGATCAGATGTCCTGAA
The DNA here is from genome assembly GCF_025860055.1 of Xyrauchen texanus. Classification (NCBI taxonomy): domain Eukaryota; kingdom Metazoa; phylum Chordata; class Actinopteri; order Cypriniformes; family Catostomidae; genus Xyrauchen; species Xyrauchen texanus. Next base: position 1,022,977 of record NC_068280.1, on the reverse strand, counting down.
AACCCATCTGAGAATGCATACAGGAGAGAAACCTTACAGCTGCTGTATCTGTAGGAAGGAATTTTCTCATTTAAAAAGTTTTCATACTCATCAGAAGATACATGCTAAAAAGCAAATTGCCCTGGAATCATTGTAGCATCTTTTAATGCCTCAGTTTGTGATCTGTGAAAAAGCCTCGCCCCCCACCACCCCAACTACACCATCATATTGTTTGGTTTCATATTGTTTGGTTAATGACATGCACTGAGGAGCCAAAACATTATGATCACCTGCCTAATGTGCTGTTGGTCCTCTGCATCCTGCCAAAGCAGCACTGATCCACTGAGGCATGGACTGTACAAGACCCCTGAAGGTGTCCTGTGGTATCTGGCACCAAGACAGTAGCAGCAGATCCTTCAAGTCCTGTTAGTTGCGAAGTGGAGTCACTGTGGATCGGACTTGTTGGTGCAGCACATTCCACAGATGCTCAATCGGATTGAAATCTGGGGAATTTGAAGGAAAGGGCAACACCTTTGAAGGCCACTGCCATCATGGAATACCATTGCCACGAAATGGTGTACCTGGTCTGCAATGATGTTTAGGTAGGTGGCACGTGTCAAATTGATGTCCACTTGATTGGTCAGACCCAGGGTTTCCCAGCAGAACATTGCCCAGTGCATCACACTCACTACCAGCTTGTCATCTTCCACAGTGCATCCTGGTGCCATCACTTCCCCAGGTAAATAGCGCACATGTACATGGCCATCCACGTGATGTAAAAGAAAACCGGACTCATCGGACCATGCATGCTTCTTCCACTACTCCAAGGTCTAGTTCCGATGCTCGCGTATCCATTGTAGGAATTTTCGATGGTGGACAAGGCCAAGGGTCATCATGGGCACTCCTTACAGTTTCAGAGATGCTCTGACCCAGTCATTTCACCATAACAATTTGGTCCCTGTCAAAGTCGTCAGGTCTTTACTCCTGCCCATTTCCCCTGCATTCAACACGTTAACTACGAGAACTGATTGTTCACTCACCTTCTAATCTACCCAGACCTTGACATGTGACCTTGTTAGGAGATGATCAACATTATTCACTTCACCTGAAAATCATTATGGCAGAGTATGGTCGTGGTCAATGCTGGACTTGACCCATCGACTTATTTTATAATGCATGGAACATCTCCTGTCACACATGTCCCTGTTGCTGACTTGTGAAATGGATCTGTTTTTCAGCTGTAGTCCCTGGACAGGAAAAGTAAATTACAAATAGCATCATTAAAACATTAGTCAATAAACAACAAACAAAAACATAGCACTCAAAGTAAAAATACATTACAAATATCAAATAAATCATATTACATGTGTAAATAATTGAGCTACTTAATAAGAAGGTGCTAAAAATTATAGTAATTACCAGATTACAAGTTATTCAATGTTTGCAAGTTTGGATTGTTGTTTGCCATATTTTCAGATGTAAGTTACATTGTGCAAGAGTAGGACATTGTCTTATGTTAGTTGGTAACGTATTCCAAATATTGACAGCTCTTATAGAGAAAGCTGAACAACCAAAGTCTGGGACTTCTACCTTCTTTTTGTTACTAAAAAACATGCATGCTGTTTTCTGAACGTTTAACGTAAGACAGGACTGTGTAAGCCAATCAAATATTTTAGCCATTGCAGATGATATCTTGAACACCACCTGTTCACTAGTTTTGGCATGTACATAAATCACAGTATTGTCTGCATACATTTGAAAATGTACATCCGGACAGGGATGTGGAAAATCGTTCAAGTACAAACTGATGAGTTGGGGCCCAATGTAGACCCCTGAGGGACCCCAGTTCAACAATCTCTTAAGGAGGTTATATATGTTTCAACCCTGTTTTCTCATTGTCAAACACGATTCAATCCATTTATTGCATCAACTGACAGATTAAACGTGATAGTTATATAAAAGTATATTATGGTTCAGATGGTGTCAAATGCCTTACGTTGATCAAGGAACATGGCACCTACAACTCCACCCATGTCTAATTTTGACCTTACTTGCTCAATAAAATAACAAACAGCAGTTTCCGTTGAATGATGTTTGCGAAACCCGAATTGCGTGGGAAACAATTAGTTGTGTGTGTTAAGAAAATTCGTAAGTTGCTCTGTTACTGCCTTTTCTGCTATCGTGGAAACTACTGACAGAATTGAAATAGGCCTAGAGTTGACAGCACTGGTTGGTTCAGTGTCCTTGAAAACTGGAGTAATTACCCCGGTTTTCCAGCAGTTGGGAAATATACATTGTCTGATGAAGAGATTTACAAGATGGGTGATAGGAGCTAAAAGTCTATTTATTATTTTTCAGTCTAAGCCATCAATATCTTTGGCAGTAGCATTTTTAAAGGATGTTAAGATGTTATAAATTGTATGCTCAGTGACTGTTGTTAAGTGAAATGCAGGATGTGCCAGGTTGGGGAGAGTCATTTGTTTAATTCTCATTCCAGAGTCGACGATGTAGTTATTAAATATGTCTGAAATTTTATCTAACTCATCAGTTATTCTTCCTTGAAAATAACTTGTGCCGAAGTGGCACAGCTGCCCTTGGTTTCCGGAGCTGGTGGAGCTGTCTGAGGCTCCTCCGTTGAGGAAGGACCTGCTCTCACAGGTGTGATCAACAAGGCACGATTTGAAACACTTAAAATGTTCATGCTTTAGATGCAAACACTGTTTCATCTTATGAGAATTTCAAGGCTTGATCTGTGAAGAAGCCTTTGAAAAACTCTTATTTTGAACTTCACTTTTTCCTATTGTTTAGGTAATGAAATCAATGCAAGAACCCTGTTTATTATGTACTTGCTTTATGTTAGTTTCTCATCAGGATGTCAATAAGACATTCATCAAATGTCTTTGAAAAGTTTATGATTTAGAATGTTTGTAAATCTGATCTTTTTAAGATGTTTAGCAGATGTTAATTAGAATGAGATGCTTTCCAGATGAAAACATCTGAAGCACCTCTCTACATGCATTATCTGTGTATCTGCTCTAATACTTAAAACTCAAAGATCTCATTGTCTGATGTATAATTTGATGTCTGTAAAGAAGAGTATGATTATGGTGTAAATTGCATGTCTTGAACATGCAACATTTTACATGCATTAAACACAAAAACAGAAATCAGCCACAGCTACAATTAACAGTTTTTTAATCTTAATAAAAAAAAACATGGCAGTACTGCATCAGGGCAATGCCGCTATATTAAATGACCCTTGCCCGTATTTCTGTCAATCAGTTCGAGTTACCAAGCTGGACGGATTCAGATTTAGGAAATGCAAAAATACACGACACATACAGGAAAATGACATCTGAAATAGTAATAAAACAATAGTTTTCTATGAAATATCATTACAAATACAATAGGTAGATAAGAAAACACTCATGTTGCTTAAGCAAGCATCTTAACTTGATTTGCCAATAGCTTCATCATAAATTTCACATTAATGTTTACACAATCACTTCATATTTGTTAATAATTGTGAACATGAAGAGAAAGTTTAAAGTAATATATAAACTACCATTTTCTATATTTGCAGACATCTGAGAAGCATCCATTCCAAGTCCCTTGGAAACAAGCATTGTGTCCCAAATAAAGTTCTATAACATTAAGAACTTGTATAACTTTAATGTCTCCAAAGGCACCTCAAGAGTTAAAACTGGTCAAATGTCAACTATATTATTATTATTTATGACATAAATAAACTCTAACATAAAAAACACTGCTTCTGTTTAAATAATTAAATGAATGTAAAGTATCTCTTACATCTGTTTCCCAAATAAATAGAGGTGAAATTGAACAACAGCTTAAAGACATAAAGTGGCGTCTGTGCACGGATCATATAGCTATTCATGATCTGTGCATTGTTTTTGGTATGTGGTTTATAATACATTCTGCTTCACAGAAAAGAGGTGTTTTAGAAAAAATGACCTCTTTCATAAGGTAGATTTTAAGCAAGTTCTTCAGAAGACATTTTCTGATACGATGGAATGAAAGCTGCCTTTTGAATGTAATCTGAAATTTAAGACCTTTCCCACTTGTTTTTTGTTATATTGTCTTATGGTTTGATATGTTTTAGCTGTACCTATTTGGCCTAAAACTGCCTCCAGTAACAGATGTGACGAGCCGACGTCTGAAACATTCTGAGTGAACATACAGAAAGCAAGACATTTTAAGATCTTCCGATTGGGAGGATATAAGGTTGACAGTGTGAAGAATTGTGAGAAGTTTCCAGCTGGAATCTTTCATGTTTCTTTAAAGATCCATCAGGATATGGTAAGCATCTTATATCTTTGACTCTCTCGTGCTCTGATCAGTCCGTAGAGGATGCTGTAAAGGTCAAAAGACAAATTTAGAAACTGAACCTTATTCCACAAGTAGCCAAAAACACCTTGGGGCCAAAGTTTTTGCATAAAAAAAGCAAGCACCTAAAAAAAGTTAAAAAACTGGCGCAATGGCCAAAGATGTCTGTCTAGTGTATGTTTACATAGAAACGTAAAAACTTGTTTGGTGTGAACGGCCCCTAATCAATTATGAACACAAATACAAAATGTACCTGACTGTTACTGGACTGGTTGGTGCTGAATTCAGAATATTTCTTCTCCTTTTGTGAGCACACTCTGCCAATCAGCTTGTAATATTCCTCTCTGACCTGAAGAGGGCAAAACAATATTGACATGGTCACAATTTAACTAGTCTCATCATCAGATAGCATGCCTACAGAAATAAAGCTTTTGGTAAGAAATACTCGCAGGATTTACCAGGTTAGTGGGCTTAAATCTTATTTTCTTAAATCTTAATATTCAGAGTTTTGTTTGGGGCACTTAGTAGAAAGTAAACTAGATAACTGAAATACTGAGAGATGTGCAATTTGCATGAAAGCGCAATTTGGCTACGCCAACAGTGCATTTGGACACAGTGATTTGTGTCGTCTTTAAGGGGTTTTTGTAGTATCTGTATGTGCATTTGTGCATACCGTTTTGGACAGGATGCAGTGCATGAAGAAGATGAGCGCCCCCTGGAGGCTGTTGAGAATAGTGAAGAGGTATAACATGACCTGAGTTCCTTCTTCCTGAAAGAGGAAGCAGCCAAAAACCCACATCCCTCCAAGAACACACAACTGAGCCACCGCAGTCACTGTAAATCCCCTACAAATTGCAGGAAAAATGGATTAGAACTTGAATTCATATATTTAGGAACAAAGTATATACACATCCATACACACTTAATCATGCGCAGTTTGGAGAGGTCTGGATTGAGACTGGAGAATTTTTCGGCCAATTTCCAGACAGTGATGATGAAGCAAAAGCTGTTGAGGAGGATGATGATGCAGACGGGCGCAAAGAAACTCCAGATAAAATCACCTTCAAGAGAGAGCCAACAGCTGGACACACACACATGAAATTATAAATCAAAGATTGACAACATCTGAAGCACACACACAAATTAAATAATCATCAAAAGAGCAGCCAACAGCTAGAGGACACGCACATATAAAATCATAATTTAGAGACTGTCTGCAGTGTAGACACAAAAATGTTATAATGAGACTGCCTAAACTGCATTGCAATTTATAGCCTAAAATTAACACAATGGACCCTTTTCGCACATTCGTGAAGCGAAAGTTGTTATAGTTGATTAAATTTGAATGGGAGTACACGTTGCATTCTCAACGTTGCCACAAGGGGTGCTATATCGAGATTAGTGTAAACCGTCTGCTTCTAGTGTGCTTCAAGTCAACTACTGTCATGGCGGAGCAAAAGTTTGAGGAGAATATTTAGAATAATAAAACAGCTAGGTTAATGGTACAGACGTTTGAGGGTAACTCTATCGCCATCATTGAGTTCTGAGGTAAAGTAAGAACGTACGATAACAATGCACTGGCATTCGCATCTGTGATCACATACTTGGGTAAAGTATGTTTCAGCCTTTCCTAAACTCCAGAACAAAACACTATTGGATGTACACACTCACTGTCGTTCAGTGCCGTATCCCTGTGGGTAGGCGACGGCAGAGATGATAACAATGATGAGAGGGACTCCGTATCCCACGGCGTACATGTAGAGATGCTTGAGCGTGGTTTGAAACACCAGGACAACCATTCGATACAGCTGCACTCCCTCCAGCAGCATCCAGCAGAAGGCAGCCAAGAAGAAGAAATGGAGCAATCCAGCGACAAACGCACAAGCTCCCTGAGACATACAGAGATGAGTGTTAAGTATGGGAACTAATGTGCCCTTGCCTTACATAGTGCAATTATGTTGGCTTGACAAAGAGAAAGGTTTGGGGGGTGGCAGGAACAGTGTTGAGAACCACTGCCATAGACTTACATTGACAGAATGTTCAAACGGGCTTAGGCAGAGACTATTTAGCAGAAATGGGTCACTTATATTAAAATGGATGGTAGAAATTGGAACGCCCGATGGCCAACAGATAGAAAGGAAGTCCCAATCACCTTTTACACTACTGTGCAAAAGTCTTAGGCACATAAGATGTTTCACACAATCATTTGTCTTAAGATGGTTATTTATATCTTCAGCTTTAGTGTGTTAATAGGAACTATAAATGTTAGACACACACTCACCCGGTTGTGAGTACTGGAGATCCCGCAGAGGAAGACGAGGTCAGCGATGAAGAGGCACACACTCAGATGGAGGTGAATGCTGTTCCGGGTTCCTTGGATGGAACGGCAGAAGCGGAACGTCAGAATACACAGCAGTAAACAGATCAGAGACAGAACCAAACCCACACGAGTGATCAACACTAGCGCAAACGTGTCCTGGAGAAGAGGAAATAAAGGGGAAGGGATTCAGATGGAGGGGTGAATATTGATACAATGTTGTCAAAATCGTCATCATATCTGAACTGTCTAGTTTACCTTGATGGGGTAGAGGGCCATGAGAACAGCGAAACTGCTCAGGTGACTGCAAGAACACGCTGTATGTGTATTGCTAGACCACGCCTTCACACAGCCTTGCCCAGACCATGCCCCCTGAGTCTCATTCCAGTACACACAAGAATAATTCATGACCTTAGACTCCGCCCTCTCCTGAAGAGTAGAGAAGAAAAGAGTTTGTGCCAGCCAACAGAGAAACATTTGCCGAAAGTTCAACTTGCAGTTTTTATAAATGTGTGAATGTACATACAGTGCAATCCTATGAATGTTTAAAGGTTAATGACTAAGATATGTGTGACTCCAGTTATTGTTCTGCTATATATGATGTGCTGGCATCTTTACCTCCACATGTTTAAAGATGAGAGTAACAGGATCAGTCAGTTGTTTAGTTTCTGGATTACTGATGATGGCTGTCACCACTCTCGAATTGAGTTGGTAAGTAATTTTTCCCTTCTTTGTGTCCGATCTCTCTCTGCTCTCATCCTCCTGTGATATTTTGCCTATCCCGCTGAAATAATCGCTGGATGTATTTAGATCTTTATAACTGACCAATGCTGCAAACGCAAAACCTAGGAACAAGGGTTAAAACAACATCTTAATGTATTCATGAACATGTATGTTTACGATTTTATGAAAACGATTTTATTTTCCATGTGTCTCTTTGTTGTATAGATTTCTTTGCCATAATTGCGACTTCATCTCATGAAAATTAAGGGACTGTGGTGACATTCGGGGTGGCTGCGGCTCTGGTGGTAGAGTGGGTCTTCCACTAATCGCAGGGTTGGTGGTTCGAATCCCGGCCCACATGACTCCACATGCAGAAGTGTCCTTGGTCCAAGACAATTTGAACCCCAAATTGCTCCCAATGGTAGACCGTCATTGGTGTGTGAATGGGTGAATGAGACGTAGTGTAAAGTGCTTTGAATACCACTAAGGTTAAAAAGGGGCTATATAATTGCAGACCATTTACCATTCTTGCATAATGACATTGCATGGTTCATTTCGCATATCGCGGCAGTCCAAAAGTGAAATGTCCATGTGGAGCGGAGAGGAGCGGCTGTCGTCCTGCCAGAGAGTGTGGAGGAGTGTTCGAGGACCACGCGACGGTACATCAGAGAACTGGTGAGTGAGCTTTTTTCTCTCTCTCTTGAACCATTGTCACCAGCCACTTTTATCCCTCGTGCGCCTCATCAGGCCGATTGGGGACCGGGCGCACGATATTCCGGCCCCGCCCCCCTCCGCTCCACAGTCCACTGCTTGGCATGGCCAAACAGATGAAGTTTTTAAGGTTAATGCTCTATCGAGTTTTAAATCAATCAACGAAACCGACTTCCCTGCCCTACATTTTAAACCTAACCGATAGTGTCAGAAAAAGCTAATTTAAGATGAAAAATAGGTAATTGTATTTGGAGACTGCCACGATACATGCAATGAGCCAAGTAAAAAAACTTTTGCAAAAAGATAGGTATAGTGACGTGATTCTATGAGACCAGGTTATTCACTGCATGGCCAAAAAAAATTTAAATTGCATACTCTAATATTTATTTGGACAACCTTTAGCTTTGGTTATGGTGCACATTCATTGTGGCATTGTTTCAACAACCTTGCAATGTCACATATATTTCCATCCAGAGTTGCATGAATTTTTGGTCGAGATCTTGTATTGATGATGGGAAAGTCTTCTCCAGCACATCCCAAAGACTTTCAATGGAAAGTGAAAATTATTCCTCATGCTCCCTGAACAACTCTTTCACAATTTGAACGCGATGATGCCCGTGCTGTCAGGGAAGATAAAATCCATTGATGGGATATCCTAGTCATTCAGTACATTCAGGTAGTTAGCTGACATTGCTGAGTTAGACCTGACCGATTGAAGCAACCCCAGATCATAAGACTGCCTCCAGAGACTTGTACAGTGGGCACTATGCATGGCGGGTGCATCATGCGCTTCCCTTCTTACCCTGACGCGCCCTTCGCCTTGGAATACTTTACATCTGGAGTCTGGACTCATCAGACCACATGACCTTTTTCCATCGCTCCACAGTCCAATCTTTATGCTCCTTAGCAAACTGAAATCATTTATTCCAATTAGCCTCACTAACAAATGGCTTTCTTGTGACCATACAGCTGTTTAATTCCAATCCTGTAAGTTCTCGTCACATTGTGCATGTGGAAATGCTCTTACTTTCACTATTAAACAATTCTACTGTCAATTTCTTACAATGTGACTTCTCCCAGCGTTTTAGTGATCTCCGATCACGATCAATCAAGGTTTTTTTCTGATCACATTTCTTTCACACATTCATTTCTGTGAAGCTGACGGTTCACCACTATCCTTCCAGGTTTTAATAATGCGTTGGACAGTTCTTAACCCAATTCCATTGATTTCAGCATCTCAGTAGTTGTTGTTTTCTTTGTTTGATACAGGCCAATAATTTACCCCTTCTGAAACACAGTAACATCTGTTCCACGACCACGGGATACGTCTTCAGGCATGGTTGTTGAAGAAATGAGAAGCTACACACTGCATCAGTTAGGGTTAAAAAATTATTGCCAGCTGAATCATATTAATCACTGCAATAATGATCCAATCATAGGCTCTTAAGGATCTTCTTATTTAAATCCAAACTGCAACTTATTTTTTTTTTTTGGCCAGGCAGTGTATAAGAGTGTGCATGTGTGTATTTGTACCTGGATATGAATCCCCGGCTGCTGTTTCCCAGCTTGTGTTGAAGTGGGCGGAGTCTGTTCTCAGAATGACACTCCCAGTAGGAGGAGTCTCGCCATGCTTAACTGCCACTTCAGCATCTATACATATGATGATATATAATACAGCTGCTTTCAATGCTGCTAGAATCTTAATTAAACACATTCTCAGTTCAGTTTGATTTATAACGGTATGGTGTGGTGTCCAGCTATCTTACAAGTGTTATGTGTCTCCATCCTGGTTACAGGCTCCTTGAGCTGTGGTCCAATCAGACGCATGCTGTTCTCTACTGCGCCAAGAAACTGACTCAGTGTGTCACTGTCAGCAAGATTCCCCTCCGATAGCAGCTCATCAACAGATGTAAACAGATTCTGTGGAGTCAAAGTTTGTGAGTACTATGTGTGTGTATCATGCACATTGTCTATGTGTGTGTGTGTGTTACCTCCAGTAACGCTTCTCCCAAATGACGGCCTCCATCTGGATCTCTCAGAGACTCACAACTCTTCATTAACAGTGACAGCAAACTCTTCAACTACAACAGACACACATATTCAAGTCAGTGAGTGTGTCTGTCTATCTTAATAATGTTAGTAATCACAAGAAGAGGTTTAAATTCTACCTTTTCAGGTGTGTTTTGTGTTTCAGCCTCAAATTGATTACAGGTAATTTCTGTAAATGACAAAAACAAAAAATTAAAATGAGCAAACAGGCGACAGTGCTTTTATGTGTTTTTTTATTAGATACTGTATAATGAGCAACCTTAAAATATATCAGTGTATTAAAGCTACATTATGCAAATTGTCACTACTCCTGTTGCGTGTTTGGTTCATAACAGACACTGTTACAATAACAATACACTCACCTATGCATTTTGACTGGTTGTTGCCATAGTTACTGTAGCCATGGTGACATTTGCAGCTATAGCTGCCTGGATGATTCTCGCAATCAGCATGTGAGCCACACAAACCTGATTGATGTTTACACTCGTCAATGTCTATAAGACAGTGAGAGAATTTCTTCAGTTATATTAATGTATATTCTTATGAACATTTTGTTGAATTAATTATCTATGCTTCTAAAGCTACAAGCAAATTAGAAATGTGCCTACATCAGCATCCTTGTTGTCATGGAACAACATCCAATTAACTAATCAGATTTTAGGGTTAAGGTTTGGGGCTTCAACAACATTCTTGTCAACCAATCATTTCAAGGTATAATATTGCATAATTTGGCAAAATTGCAGCTTGATTGGAAATGATGACCTAATACAAATATTTGGACCCACTTTATATTAAGTGTCTTTAACTACGATGTACCTAAAGCTGACGTATGTATCTTATCAGTGTTACAATACTTTCTTCTAACTTTTCTTAATATGCAGAAACAACTTTAAGTAAACCATTCATTGCTTCATTTTCCCGAAAACTGTAAACACTGTGTCTCTGTGGAGCTATAAAAATTCCTGTGTTTGTTTTGAGTGACCGGCTTAGATCCCACCCTCCAAAATGACTGACTGATTGAACAACAGTACATGAGGGGCGTATTTTTGAAAACATTGTTTATTTTTACAATTCAATTTGGTGGCATTAGTAGCAACAAAATCACATCATCTTTAAGCATTTGCTACAGTGTTCTTATTATGTACATTTTTATTGTTACATTGTAATTAAGTTAATTAAGATAAGTTCAGTTACATCTGTAGTTACACTTTTAACTTAACTCAAGCCCTACCCCTAAATATACCCGTATCTCAAACCCCAGTAGCAGCAAATGTGAATTTTCACTTTAAATAAAGTGAAAGCAAATATTCTGCTCACAAGAGACATTTCCCTTAATTTTCCTGTTTTCTTCAAACATCAAATCTCATATTTCACCCCAAGCATGCTCTTTACTGACACTTTTGTCCACTTGGTTAGCAAGTACATTAACTTTATTAGGGGTTAAAAATAAAATTATTTGGAGTGGTGGAAATGACGTGATTTTTAAAAAATGTATAGAAATCATTTTCACTTAATAAATATTGAAATGCTTAATATTTATTAATCATAGTTTTAAACATGTAATAATTTGTATTTTTATAATGTATTTTCATTGTCTAATATTGAGAGACTAAAACAGTCAAATCTGAAAAGTACCACAAATAAATGAATGATGAAGGCCTGGTGAAAAGTTTCCAAATCAGATTTAATCGAGCCTTCATATTACCAAAAACTGTGCAAAGTTGAAGAAACTATATTAAAATATATAATTTGAATGAAGATTCACTGTTAGTAATGACAGAAGACCCACAGCACAAATAAAGCTCATGTGTGAAGTTGTCGTAAGTATTATTGTGGTCATGAGTATTATTAGTATGATCAGGACGCTGGCCCTTACCTTCACAGCTGGAGTTCTTCTCATTTTTAGAGAAACCTGAAGAACAGCTGCAGAAGAAACTGCCAGGTGTGTTAGTGCAATTGCTGTGAGCTCCACACACTGACGACTCACACGCGTTCACATCTGAAGCACACGCACACGCACACGTTTCATTTAGAAGCAAGCAAAAGTTAATACGTTCACACATAAACACACGTGAGTGTATGACAGAGGTTCCCCTTCTGTCACTCACACGATGTAGAGACACTAGGGGTCGATCTTGAGAGCCCCGATCACCTGTGATCTTTGAGAAAATTCCCCACGGACCTCCCGTTCCCCAGCACGCTCGTTTGCCCCTGTCCGGTTCAGAAATGAGACCGGCCCGAATCATGGCCAACCTGATGTCTCTTTCAGGGCTGGATGAGTCTTCGATTGCTGCATCGGAGAGCGCACTGGCGATGTCGGATGCTAAGGATTTGACTGGGCTGCCACCTTCGGGTCTGACCAACATGCTTGCCCGGGCCGCCTATAGTATCGGGTTGAACTGGAAACCTCCAGCCTACCCTGAGTGCTCACTGCTCGATAATTGGTTGCTGGGTTTGGCCACAATTCTCATTGGCCTTTTCTCAAAGATCTGAAGGCGTGTTGGGCTCTCAAGATCGACCCCTAGTGTCACTACATCGACACAACGTCTCGTAACCTCCACCAGGGAATGGAGGTTACGACAGTAACCAAGACGTTTTTACAATTGTGAAGATGACAGAGTTAATGGACACTGTTTTACAACGTAAATTAGTTTTGTCATGTCAATTTAACATACACACAAACACACACACACACACACACTCAAAATGACAAAATGGTATCATTGTCATCATCATAAAATAGGGTCCCACATCTGACCCATCCAGTCAAAAATGACCAGAATACCAAAGAAAGGTGCCCTTTTTGAATTCCACAGAGGGTTCAAAAATAGTTTTAACTTTAATAAAAGCAGTCAATTTAGATGTTAACGCATTCAACACATTTCTGAGGATACTTGACCACATGTTTTTCCAGTATACAGAACAAACAGTTAATCAAGGACATGCAGTTTGTAAGTTACTCAAATACACCGTTTGCATTGAGCTTTCAGAAATCTGTATTAAACTGCAAAAACTGAACATATGTGGACCTTAAAAAGCTACTTCTACTTAATTTGAGCTTTAAACCTGACTTTTGTTGGTTTAACCTAATTTGATCAGGTTGCTGCAGTTGTATTAAACCATATTTATTCTTGAATTAAACTAGTTCATTTACCTTGCTGTAATGGAAATGTATAGAACTTCCCAGTTAAATTAAAAGTTACTAATCTTGTGCACTTTATACCTTGTCCTATAAAAGTGGTTCGAGCTTCAGTTTAGTGTAATTATTAAAACTATCCAATAACTATGTTTGTAATGGCATAATACTTTACTTTAGTATGCATACTTTCTCTATATGCATCATTTACTGGGATGACCAACTACATTTGCCAAAATAAACATCTATAGGACACTGCGATGAATACTGGATTCTATAATGCAGTGCGCTCCTCTTGATTTCCAGTGTAAATGTGGCATGCAACGTGATGAAGTCATGTGACAACAAATGAATGACTGATGGACAGAATCAGGGTCAGAAATGCACCCAATATTTAAAATGGGATGACAAAATATGGCTGCAGTTCTTGGGTTAGATTGTATTGTCTTATGTGATTGGTAAGTCAAATATAAAGCGAGTACATTGAGAACGTTACCTGCACAATTGGAGTCTCCTCTTGATTCCCGGTATCCATGTTTACATTCACAGCTGTGCGAGCCAATGTTGTTCACACACACCATACCCATGGGGCACTCTGCATTCTCAGTACACTCATTTATATCTGTGGAGGGACAGCAGATGGCATTAATTATATAGTATTACAGAATACGATATATAATATATAGGGCTTTTGATTTAAAGTGTTGATTTAGTGCGATTAATAATATAATCACAGGACGCGTTCTTAACAGCTGGACAAGCACATCAGAATGCAGCAAATTCAAGACGCAAAGTTTCCACTATTTTAACTTGACACAGTATCCTAAAATCGTGACATCAATGATGCCAATACCAATGAGCCGCTCCAAAAGTGTCCATCTGATGGACATGTACATAAACTAACATTAAAAATAGAACGTGTCCCGTGAGAATAGGACAGATTGACCAACTCTGTAGCGAAATTGATTGCTGTCGGGTGCATGTTTAATAATATGGGAATAAAGGAAAAAATATATAGACTTTTAAAGCCACTTTTTAACTATGCGATATATTGCAATCTATTCTGTTTATTCTATATAATATTTAGAATGATTCTGTACATCAATCGATTGACAGCCCTTAATATGATATATCATATAATCCTCATCCTTACCTATACACTGTCCGGTTGATTGGGTGAAATTGGGAGTATTCGTTGATCGGAACCCTTCTTTACAATTGCAGTAGTAACTTCCATTTGTATTTATACACTCTGAGTGATTACCACAAATATTGTCCACACACTCATCCTCATCTGAGACAGATAACAAGAGTTAGAGAGACATTTGAGATGAATCACAGAGTCAAGTCATCGCTTTCAGTTACAATACTCAAACTTCAGTTACAACATTCATTATTTTGTAACATACAGACCGTTAACTGTGTGTATTAAAAACAAGAAGTGCTCATTACCATCACAGCCACTTTTAGATGCTTTATATCCAGGACTGCAGCCTCTAGATCCACTAATGTGCAGGAACAGACCTGGTGAAGACAAAGACAAAATAAGCTGACATATGCTTTTTCTGTACATGCGCCTTACCTGTCTGTCCATCTGTTCTCCCATCATCTATACAACCATGCGCGTCACGTGACCAACCATCGTGATGTTTGAACCAGTGAGGTTTGATGTTATCAATGTAGTCGTTATATTGGATTTCAGCATGGTTTATGGACTTTATTAATGATTTGAGAGTGAGACATGACTTAAATTACAGTCTGTATTAATACAAATCATACACCAATGAGCCAAAACATTATGACCACCTGCATAATATGCTGCCACCAAAACAGTGCCGACCCACTGGGGCATGGAGTCTACAAGACCCCTGAAGGTGTCCTGTGTGTATCTGGCACCAAGACATTAGCAGTTGTTGTGAGGTGGAGCCGCCGTGGGTTGCACTTGTTGGTCCAGCACATCCCCCAGGTGCTGAACTCGTCATCATGTTCCTCAAACCATTCCTGAACAATGTGTGCAGTGTAGCAGGGCGCATTATCCTGCTGAAGAATCGAGGCCACTGACATGAAGGGGTGTACCTGGTCTGCAATGATGGTTAAGTAGATGGCCAATGTCAAACTGACGTGCACATGAATGGCCAGACTCAGGGTTTCCCAGAAGAAAATTGACCAGAGCATCACACTCCCTCCACCAGCTTGCCGTCTACCCACAGTGCATCCTGGTGCCACCACTTCACTTAACAATTTGGCCCCCTTCAAAGTCGCTCTGCCCATTTCTCCTGCATTCAACACACTGACTATGTGAACTGATTGTTCACTAGTCACACTAAGGAGTGGTGGTGGCGTAGTGGGCTAAGCACATAACTGTTAATCAGAAGGTTGCTGGTTTGAGCCCCACAGTCACCACCATTGTGTCCTTGAGTAAGACACTTAACTCCAGGTTGCTCCGGGGGGATTGTCCCTGTAATAAGTGCACTGTAAGTCGCTTTGGATAAAAGCGTCTGCCAAATGCATGAATGTGAATGTTCACTAACTATCTAATCTACCCAGACCTTGACATGTGTGTGGCCTTGTTAGGAGATGATGAACGTTATTTGCTTCACCTGTGAGTGGTCATAATGTCTCCTTCAACTGCTTTTTTATTTCTACCATTTATTTAAATGAAAGTGGTCTGTCTCATCTAAAGTGCCAACGGAACATGATGTTCCACAGAAGAAAGAAAATCAAGTGGAGTGGTGGTGGCGTAGTGGGCTAAAGCACTGAATTAGTAAGCAGAAGGTTGCTGGTTCGATCCCCACAGTCACCACCATTGTGTCCTTGAGTAAGACACTTAACTCCAGGTTGTTTCGGGGGGATTGGCCCAGTAATAAGGGCTCTGTAAGTCGCTTTGGATAAAAGCATCTGCCAAATGCATAAATGTAAATGTAAAAAAGAGGTCGACCAATAGTGGATTTTTCTGATACCGATAAGTAAGGCCATTAACCAATGCACAGACACAGTGAGTCCAAAATGTATGAAATCCCAGATGCAGTTTATTGTGCAACCAAAATCCCAATAATAACCAACAAAAATTTGGACTATAAAAAACCCTGGAATACACTTATTTTTAGGACTCTTATTTTGTAATGACAGAGCCTTGGCTCCACAATGTTCTATATTTAAAGCTGAAGTATGTCATTTCTGCAAAACTAGTGCCACCTAATGGAATAGCAAAAATAAACAATGCTTCAAAGCAGCTTTCTGAATACCACCTGTTGTTCAACAGTCAGATAGTTCCGCCCCCAAGTCACGCCATTGGTTGAGTAACATTGTTTGGGTCGGGTCTCTCAAAACAAACAGGAATTTTTATAGCGCCACAGAGACAGAGTGTTTACAGTGTTTGTGAAAATGAACTAATGAATTGCTTAATTAAGTTGCATATTAAACTGGGATAGAAGTACATTACATACTGCAGCTTTAAGTATTTTGTAGAATTGTTATAGCCAATAATCAGCAGATTATCAACCAGATGTGTAAATATATTGCTTTAAATATAAACACTCTTTCATTTGATCGATTTGTTTCTACAGTACTTGACATTGAGGCACTATTTCCATTCACTTGCCACCAACTCAAATAACCTTTACTCTACAGACGAATATCTACGTGTTCAGGAAACCACAGTGATGCGACTCACATCGTGTACGCTGCGCTGTTGCAATGTGTTTGTCTATAGTTGTTCTTTCCATTCTGCAACTTTCTTTCTTGTTCTCACATCATTGATACTTTGTTTTAAATGTCGATTATTTCATGCTGAACTGAAACTATTCCACATTTATCAGGACACACAGATCTCTAGCTCAGTGAGGCTGCAAATCACAACCTGAAACTCAAATCTCACACAAAACGCTGTAAAATCACTGAAATTAACCAAAACATTAAATACACATATTACAGATTTCTATGAAATATGATGTTTGATGTTTCATTCGTCATAGTATGAAGCATGCTGTATCAAAAGCAAAAACTTTCGTCAGTGACCTCCCGATGACCCCACAAGGCCTTGACGCATTCTTGTATTTGATACGGTCAAAGTATGGATTTTTCACAGACACATTCACACTTTTTATATGTGTGTTTGCACCAGTAGTTTGTTAGTGGTAGAGGATTTTAACATGTAACTTTAAGAGCAAACCGAAGCAAAAGATCTGAAGCAGAGCGACAGAGTCAGACAGAAGATCTGTGGAGGTGAGATGGTCCAGAAAGACCGGGTCAGATCTTTCTGAACATCTGCTCTGCATTTGTGTGGGTTTGTGGGATCAGATTTATTATTTCCTCTGATTGCATTTCATCTCTGAATACTCAAATCTCCAAATAAACAAGATGGTTTCCCAGCAGACTTGGACTCAGAACCTCTAAAACCAGCAAACAGACCAGCCTACCAGACAGTTTGGGAGCACAGCTTGAACCAGCAGAACATCTTAGGCTAGATTAAGATTTTTAGGAGGAGTTTGAATATTCAATAATGTTGGTGCTGCTATGTTACCAAAGAAACAGAAGTGATGTTTGAGTAAATAACGCAGTGGGAGACTCGAATGTTGTGTGGTAGAGGACTTTTTGTACAGGAAGTTTAGCTCAGCGTCTGTGGTCACACTGTGCGTATGTTGTGTGGCAATGCTTTTAAAAATAACACCTCACAAGTCTTACCATGATCGTGTCTAAGATTGTCGTTATGACCCCCCTGAAACTACAGACGCCCCTTGGAACAAGGCCGAAACACGATCAACGAGGGCCAACCCAAGCAAAACTTGCAAGGATGGGCACCCCCTGGTTACATAAAGAGATAAACTGTTGACCACCCTCAAGACTAAAATTCGATTTTTATATTTTAACTTGATAAAAGCATTTGCATGAATTCTTCTGTTAAAACTTTCAGGGTTTGTTATTGTTATCGCACTAAGATCACGTAATACATAATGTTAACGTCTTGTGTCTATACTTCTAAAACAGTGAGTATTTTAATGTTTACAGATTAAACCCCATTGACTTCCATTGGAAATGTATCACTGGAACACACATTTGTGCTTTTAAAGAAAAGAACCCCTTAAATGTTCCTTCTGCCAACTCCAGTTGGACATGGAAAAGAAAGTTAGTTTATCTTAAGAACTAACTTAAAACAGCAGACAAAAGCGAGTTTAAAACATCGACAGAGAAAAGCCAAGTCAAAAGCTGGTAAACTGCATTGCCGACAAGTTCCCAAAATTTTCTCCATTCCGGCAAAATTAACTTCTGTCCAAGCTTCATAATTTTATGACATAGTTATGTACAAAACAAAACGAAAGAGCATAGTAAAATATATCTGTCTGAAATATAGTGTGATGCTGGCATATTGTTATATATGCGGTCATGTGAGGGCACATATACTATAGACGATGTCATTCTAAAATTACCTTTAAAAAGACAAAGATTGTATTTCTATCCCTTTATCTTGTACATAATTCCTACATTTAATATGACAATAAAATACAATATTTAAAGTTGCAAGCAGTGATGAACGGGCCCTCGCATCCTGGCGCATGTTGGGGCTGCTGTGCCAGGGGAATGTCACTCCAATTTATTTGAGCATTTTTTAGCACTTAAATGTTGTTAAGAGTGTATCATAATGTAAAACATGTAATTTCCTGTTGCCAGTAGGTGGCGCTATGACTATAACTGAATATTGGCATATAGAAGTGTTCAGGCCGGGACTCTTATCAAACATGTGAAGTTTGGGGCAGATTGGACGTTGTATATTTGAGTTAAAACAACTTCCTGTTTCATGGCGAAACATCGAATTTTGTCAGGCCGCCACGGACACGCCGTTCAAAGAGAACTCAAAAACTTAGCAATTTAGCATCGGCAAGGCCTTTAGATTAGACTGACCAAATATAATGTTGATCTGATTTAATCTCTATGAGGAGCTCCTTAAAGAACAAGGCCTGGAAATGGCAAAAACTGAGCAAATATTTAAGAGAAAAATCACAATGGCTGACTTCCTGTTGGGTTTAGGATATGGCTCTAAGCCTCATTTTTTTACCTGTTGATGTGTTACATATGCCTAACGATTTTCTTACGTGTAGGTGAAACGTGGCATGAGGGCTACTTCGTTGAAATTGTGTAGGTGGCGCTATCGAGCCATTTTGCCACTATTAATTCTAAAACCAGTATCAGATGTAAATGTTACCCACTTTCGAGAAGTGTGCAAAGTTTCATGAGTTTTCGAGCATGTTTAGGCCTCAGAAATGTGACTCGTTTCATATCGAACTTTGCCAGGCCGTCACGGACACGCCCTTCAACGAAAACTCAAAAGCGTCGCAATTTAACATCACCAAAGCCTTTAGATTAAGACGGACTAAATATAATGTTGATCTGATTAAATCTCTGGGAGGAGTTTATTAAAGTACAAGACCTGAAACTGGCTGTTGCCAGTAGGTGGCGCTATGACTATAACTGAATATTGGCACGTAGATGTATCATGTATACATACCTGATATGCCTCAAAAATGCAATTCATTTCAGAAAATAATAATAAAATAATAATAATAATTCAAGCCGTTTTAACTTAAACTTCACAGCGATAAAGGAATGAAGAGTAAAATCACAGAACACATAAAGTAACATTTTCCTCATTATTATATCATACTAACTTTCCTCTGGTCATGTCTTTGAGTATTCATTACACTGTGATGGGAACTACATGTGATGACTCTCCCATTAATGGAGATTTCAAACATCCTTCAGCTTAAAGAATAGAGTCTTTGTGTAACACACATACACAGATTTATGTCTGTCTGTCTATGACTCATTATATGACCAATTCACCATAAATATGACACACATCATATGCATCACTACTATTTGCACAGATTCACATTCTATTAGAAGTCATTAAATGAGTAATGTGTGTATAAATAATTCATAGGAAGATGGCCTGCACATGCAAATGAATCAAATGAAAATATATTCACTGCACACATGCACAAAGACATAAACACAGTGAAACAATCTACTTACCCAAAAGAAGAAAAACCAAAAGTGTCCATTTTAGTTCCATATTAGAATAATTTTAATTTAAAAACTGCTGGTTTCTAATGTCTGTTTGGAAACTTGTGCTGTGAATATGAAATTCACAAAGGAAACCTGTATTCCTTTAAGACATCAGAATTTCCCCTTGGTCTCTTTATGTCCTGTAGTCTTCAGATCTTAAACTCTATCTGTCTGTCTCTGTCACAAAACCTTTTGTAATGTGTTCCTCCTTTTCTGTTTCAAATAAGTTGAGACACCTCCTCTTCTCACAGTTAAGGAGCTGTTTTTAAATAGGTTTCTTCCTATTTTTTAAAAGGTTCCATTCAGTTTCCTAGTTGAATCCTCTTTCCTCCTCGTCTTTTACTTCAGTTTCTGCTCTCTGTTTATCTTAATCTGCACAGTCTGAGGATTGCCACTGCTTTATTTTCTTTTGCCTCGCTCAGATGTGTTTGCTACTGGGTGAGAAGACGGAAGCTATTCATCATTGGGACTCTCCCCTGAGAGAGAGAGAGAGAGAGAGAGAGCAGTATTGTCCCTTTATGCCATTAAGTCATTTATAACCCCACCGCAGAGCCGTTTCTCTCTCACTCTCTCTTTGTTGCATTTCCCTCCTTTTCCTCCCCCTCTGTTCCACTTTCATTGAATTCTCTTAATCTCACAGGGGTAATTTAATTTATCTCAGTTGTGTTCAACTTTTTAGCAGATGTTTATTCAAAAATGTCCTTTAGACACAAATGTATCAATTGTTGACATAGAGTAAGACTATAGAGCAAAAACAATTAATGGAATGATTCGGTTTCACTACAAGTTAAGCTCAAACTACAGCATTTTTAGTATAATGTTGATTGCCACAAAAAAAGTATGAATTTCAGCCCAAGGTACTGAAAGAGCGGCACGTGGGTAGTCCTGATCCTGATGTGATGCAGGAGCTGTGCTCGGTGACCGGTCTCGTCCTCTGGGCGACGAGGGTTCCTCATATGCCTGACTTATGTATCCCGTTGACTTTAATGCTTTAAGTGTAAACTTCTGTCACTCAGTCAACATTGTATCGATGTAGTGACTCTAGGGGCCGCTCTTGGGAGCCCCAAACCCCTCTGATCTTTGAGAAAAGGTCAATGGGAATTGTTACTGCTCGCCCTACGGAGGCTATTGCCATTGATCCAGGGCAAGCATGTGTTGGTTTGGATGGACAACATGGCGATGGTAGTGTATATAAACTGCCAAGGTGGCTTATGCTCAAGTTGCATATCGTAACTTGCCCAGCATCTCCTCCTATGGAGTCAACAGCGACTCAGGTCACTCATATCCCCGGCAACCTCAACCGCACAACAGACGTGCTCTCGTGGCAGGTAACGCTCAGGAGAGAGTGGAGACTCCACCCCCAGGTGGTCCAGCTGATTTGGAGTCGATTCGGTGAACCACAGGTAGACCTGTTTGCTTCCTGGGAATCCTCCCACTGCCCACTCTGGAAGACCCAGCCTTATCATTGCTGTGTCCGGTGCATGCTTCGCGCATCTACTTGGACCACACACAGAGCTTTAGATGCTCTAAGCAGCTCTTTGTCTGCTTTGGCAGACAGCGGAAAGGGAACACTGTCTCCAAACAGAGGCTTGCCCACTGGATTGTGGATGCTATCATGTTGGCATACTAGGCTCAGGCCGTGCCCGCCCCGTGGGAATACTAGCACACTCAACGAGGAGTCCTCGTGGGCACTGGCCAATGGCGCCTCTCTAGCAGACATCTGCAGGGCAGCGGGCTGGGCAACAAATTCGTAATTCCCTTGTTGAGTCAGTTTCCTCCCGTGTGTTGTCAGGTATGAGCAGGTAAGTTGACGGGACAGCTGGCGGGGTGTACTGTTTGCATACAGTGCCTTTCCTTGTCTCGGCTCCTCTGCACAATACCTGAATGAGTGGTTGCGATCCAGCTCCCTTTATACCCGTATGTTCTGGGGAGTGGCATGCAAATTTCACTCGCCAATTCTCATTGACCTTTTCTCAAATATCAGAGGTGTTTGGGGCTCCCAAGAGCAACCCATAGTGTCACTACATGAACACAAAGTCTCGTTCCCTCCATCAGGGAATGGAGGTTACAACAGTAACCAAGATGTTCATGATTAATATTCAGATATAACTATGAGTAAGCCGTAGGTTGATTTACACAAACAAGGTTGTTTTTGTGTGATGCTGCAAAGATTTAAGAGATCTGTACCATACAATAATAAGATTATAATGTCAGTGGAGCGGCCCACAATTTTTATCCAATCAGGCTAAAACTTTGCACAATCGGATTTATAGAGCGCAACAGTGTCCAACCACTCTTTCATATATAAAAATATATCAGTAGTTTAAGATTTTAAGGAGAGCGACTCAAATGCGTCATTCACAGTGCATCATGGGAGTGCGCAGTCGCTGTGGAGTTCTTTTGGCGCACTTTTATCGCCACGATTCTTAGATTGGTGAATCTTTCTTTAGGATTATGGGTAGTTTTTAAACAATGTAGTTGAAATAACATGAACTGATGGCTTCAACAGAAGAATATACCATTGATTAACAACCTCGGAGCTCATGGT
This sequence comes from Xyrauchen texanus, assembly GCF_025860055.1. NCBI lineage: Eukaryota > Metazoa > Chordata > Actinopteri > Cypriniformes > Catostomidae > Xyrauchen > Xyrauchen texanus. Next base: position 1,000,105 of record NC_068280.1, on the reverse strand, counting down.
AGGTCTGTCTTTAAAAGTTTATATGTTATAGTTAATAGTCAATTCGCCTATAGGGAAAATTAGATTTTTCTAGTGTAAATAGGGTGAACCTCTGGTGGAACCTTACTGAAATCATTTACAAAACTTTAATAATCACTTTTGAAAAGCAATCTTAAATTCGATGGGCCACTTTCAAGGTGATGAAGACATGAGAATAGAACCATTCTAACAGTGATGAAACAGCATTCCATAAACACACACTCAATTTTTCAATACATTTTCAAAGTACTTTCTGTATAAAAATGATGCCAAGTGTGTTAATAAATACAAATGGATAGAATTGAATGGAATAGACTTTCATCAAGATAGACAAGATGACTCTGTTGAACCGACAATCAGTTGTGAATGGACTGATGGAAGTTGATGAGGTTGTATTCCTTCCAGACACACACTGCGCTGGTCATGGGAAAGGCCAAAGAAGGAAAGACGAAGGAATTTTTCACTAATTTGACTATAACTAGAGCGAGAGAGAGAGAGAGGGAGAGAGAGAGAGAGACTACCATAAAACACACACACACATGAAATGATACATATGGCATCAGATATTTTCCAACATCAACACAAATGCATCTTGGCAACTCAAGAAGGTATTTACAAGTGTCTATGTCTGAGATTAATATTTATACAGTAGTCCTAAAAAGTGTTTGTTCACTTGCGTCAAACATGCATGTCTGAATGTATTTAAATTACATAATAAAATATCAAAGTAATTTAAGTTTAAGAAAGGAATATAATTTTGAAGCCAAAAAATTTATAAAAAGACAGACAGATAGACAGACAGACAGACAGGCAGGCAGGCAGAAACGTAGATAGACAGACAGAAGCCAAAAAATTTATAAAAAGACAGACAGATAGATAGATAGACAGACAGACAGCCAGGTAGGTAGGTAGGAAGGACAGGAAAGAGAGATAGATCAAAAATTCTAAACCTAACCGATAGTGTCCTTAATCCTAACTGATAGTGTCCTTAATCCTAACCAATAGTGTCCTTAAACCTAACCGAGAGTGTCCTTAAACATAAACCTAACCAATAGTGTCCTTAAACCTAACCGAGAGTGTCCTTAAACATAAACCTAACCAATAGTGTCCTTAAACCTAACCGAGAGTGTCCTTAAACCTACCCGAGAGTGTCCTCAAACCTAACCAATAGTGTCCTTAAACCTAACCAATAGTGTCCTTAAACCTAACCGAGAGTGTCCTTAAACATAAACCTAACCGATAGTGTCCTTAAACCTAACCGAGAGTGTCCTTAAACATAAACCTAACCGATAGTGTCCTTAAACCTAACCAATAGTGTCCTTAAACATAAACCTAACCGATAGTGTCCTTAAACCTAACCAAGAGTGTCCTTAAACATAAACCTAACCGATAGTGTCCTTAAACCTAACCAATAGTGTCCTTAAACCTATCCAATAGTGTCCTTAAACCTAACCGAGAGTGTCCTTAAACATAAACCTAACCGATAGTGTCCTTAAACCTAACCAAGAGTGTCCTTAAACATAAACCTAACCGATAGTGTCCTTAAACCTAACCAATAGTGTCCTTAAACCTAACCGAGAGTGTCCTTAAACATAAACCTAACCGATAGTGTCCTTAAACCTAACCAATAGTGTCCTTAAACCTAACCGAGAGTGTCCTTAAACATAAACCTAACCGATAGTGTCCTTAAACCTATCCAATAGTGTCCTTAAACCTAACCGAGAGTGTCCTTAAACATAAACCTAACCGATAGTGTCCTTAAACCTAACCAAGAGTGTCCTTAAACATAAACCTAGCCGATAGTGTCCTTAAACCTAACCGATAGTGTCCTTAAACCTAACCGAGAGTGTCCTTAAACATAAACCTAACCAATAGTGTCCTTAAACCTAACCGAGAGTGTCCTTAAACATAAACCTAACCGATAGTGTCCTTAAACCTAACCAAGAGTGTCCTTAAACATAAACCTAACCGATAGTGTCCTTAAACCTAACCAATAGTGTCCTTAAACCTATCCAATAGTGTCCTTAAACCTAACCGAGAGTGTCCTTAAACATAAACCTAACCGATAGTGTCCTTAAACCTAACCAAGAGTGTCCTTAAACATAAACCTAACCAATAGTGTCCTTAAACCTAACCGATAGTGTCCTTAAACCTAACTGATAGTGTCCTTAAACATAAACCTAACCAATAGTGTCCTTAAACCTAACCGAGAGTGTCCTTAAACATAAACCTAACCGATAGTGTCCTTAAACCTAACCAAGAGTGTCCTTAAACATAAACCTAACCGATAGTGTCCTTAAACCTAACCAATAGTGTCCTTAAACCTATCCAATAGTGTCCTTAAACCTAACCGAGAGTGTCCTTAAACATAAACCTAACCGATAGTGTCCTTAAACCTAACCAAGAGTGTCCTTAAACATAAACCTAACCAATAGTGTCCTTAAACCTAACCGAGAGTGTCCTTAAACATAAACCTAACCGATAGTGTCCTTAAACCTAACTGATAGTGTCCTTAAACATAAACCTAACCAATAGTGTCCTTAAACCTAACCGAGAGTGTCCTTAAACATAAACCTAACCAATAGTGTCCTTAAACCTAACCAAGAGTGTCCTTAAACATAAACCTAACCGATAGTGTCCTTAAACCTAACCAATAGTGTCCTTAAACCTATCCAATAGTGTCCTTAAACCTAACCGAGAGTGTCCTTAAACATAAACCTAACCGATAGTGTCCTTAAACCTAACCAAGAGTGTCCTTAAACATAAACCTAACCAATAGTGTCCTTAAACCTAACCGAGAGTGTCCTTAAACATAAACCTAACCGATAGTGTCCTTAAACCTAACTGATAGTGTCCTTAAACATAAACCTAACCAATAGTGTCCTTAAACCTATCCAATAGTGTCCTTAAACCTAACCGAGAGTGTCCTTAAACCTAACCAATAGTGTCCTTAAACCTAACCAATAGTGTCCTTAAACATAAACCTAACCAATAGTGTCCTTAAACCTAAAACTCAATTGCTGAAGCAACCATATCATTTTGTGGTGCTTCTGTGACATTTTTGGCTCACGAAAGGAAAACATAGTTAAGTATTTTTTTAAATGTTTATGCGCAGTCATGATCCACTAATGATGAGACATGCAGCTTTTGTGTTTCAGTTCTCTGTTACCTTCACATGATCTCTGTGAGTTCAGCATCTGTGCATGTCATCATGTGGATATACTTATGATCGACTTGTGATTGATAATGTCACTCAACATATGAATACACACACACAGATATGTGAGTTTCACAAAAAGGTCTGCTTAAAGCTTCTTTTTGGCCTGCATGTGTGTGACTCTCTGAATGACTTGGCACACAGTTGTGTCTGTTTGAAGCTGTAAGTGAAACAGTAACCATGGTCACACAGAAGTCTATTCAACCTGTATGCATATTCAATGAGGTCTGTATTGATTAGACATAATATGATCAGAAATACTGTTTGTGACCGGTTATTCACACTGCACTCAACCCTGGGTTACCATGTTTTTTAACCCTGGCATTAGGCCAGTTTAAACTTTTAACTAATTAATCTGCAGTGAATGTTTCAGCAACATAAACCAATCATTAACTTCCTCAATGCTTACCTCCTTCAATTCCCTTTGTACAGTTGCAGAAACTTTCACACATAGTTGCACCTTCTGAGGGAAACAACATTATTAAAATGGCTCGCTTGAATGTAATTTCACAGTTCAGGTGAAACAGATTGATGTTTAATCGCTCTCATGTTTATTTTGTGGTTTTCAGTTTGCTCCAGGTGGAAAACATGGCAACTCTCGGTGAGATGATGGACACTTCCTGCTCAGACCCTTTGAAAAATAATCATATAAAAGCTCCACTTCCTCTTATGCCCTCAAACACTGGCACATGCACATTAAAGGGGCAGTTCAGCAAAAATGTACGTCCTGTCATTTATTCCTCACCATCATGTTGCTACTAAGTGAATAATGGCAGAATTTAAAATTTTGGGTAAAATTCCCCTTTCAGATTGTTTATAGGGTTTGGGTTATAGTAATTATATTTAGCTTTATATAAAACTATAGAAAAACAAATCAAAGTCTATTGTATGTCCTTAAGTAGAAAGCTAAGAAACGTTCCCGTCTGTGCGCGTATGAGCAGCATTATGGTCACACGTGGACTACTGCCAGAAATATTTATCTTTAAAAGGCTTTGACATGTAAAGTTCATGTACAATTCAATAAAAACATATTATTAAAGAATAAAATGTAACATAAGTAAAATAACAGGTTACTATAAATCTATAAAAACAACATGTTAAATGATAAAGTGGTTTGTGCTTGTGGTGTATATGAGTAAGATTCATATAAAAGCTGTATACACTATATAACTTATTATTTTCATATTGTTCTCATCATATTCACACTTCTAAACTATTAACCAGATTCTAACAGGATAACTCAATCTCTTTTAGTGTGAGTTTCATTATGCTTGAAAGTTTATTAATACAATTTATTATTATTATTATTATTTGAAATAAAAGCTTAATTTGCAAGCATAAAACTAATGCGCAACATTCCTTGGTCACGCTGACACGACCTTTGGGCAGGAAGTGAGCAGACATCACTGTGACTCGGCAGGAAATGCTACGAGACAAACTACTTCACAACATTTCTCAATTGTCTATCAGTTAAGAGTGAATTATTAACAATCCCCTTTTTTATTTGCACTCTTTAAATGATGATCTCAGGCAATCTGCCACAGAGGAAACAACACAGTAGACCTTTGGAAATGTTTTGAACTTGGACATATTTTCCAATTCTTAATCTTAAATACATCTTTATTCTATCATTTAGGGTACATTAAATATCCATTGATGTTAATCATACTTTTTCTAACAATTCTCTTCATAAATATCCGTTAAGGGAAAGCATGTTATAATATCACCCCAAGTTTCTTAATTGACAGTTTTTTAAGTGAGTGGTTCTTCAGCCCAAAATAATGAATAAATGTAAGTCAACATTATCTAATGTGGCAGGGTCGAAGGGCGGGGCCGGGTCGTGATCATACACAGCCGGTCCCTTATCAGGCTAATCAAGCCTCCGAGAGGGATAAAGGCCGACTGCGGAGGGTGGTGCGGGAGAGAGAGATCGTTTACGGACGTGTGTGTGTGTGTGTGTGTGTGTGTGTGTGTGTGTGTGTGTGTGTGTGTGTGTGTGTTTAAGTTTTATATAAAAAATATTATTTACATTGACAGCCGGTTCTCGCCTCCTCCTTTCCATTGACTTCTTTACACTATATTTTATTTATTTTTCAAATCTAAGCACATGTTTGAGTTTGAAAGTTTAATAAAGAAAATATCTACGTTTCTAAATAAACACCCCCATGCAACTAAAAAAAGGTGTATCCCAAAACCATGTGATCAGCACCATGTGATATAATTATCTCTGTGGGGGACATTTGAACACATAATGGTGAGTGTCTTATCCAATATTTCAACCACAATAACATATCAAAGAGTTTATGAACTGTCAAGGATGTTGGATACATCAGTGCGGTTTCAAAATTTGTTTGATTTGAACTCAAATATATTTTCAAATTTGAGGTTAAGCTGATTGAGGTAATGACATGCGGTTGGCAAGCCAATGCCTACCACTGAAACTCTTTAAAGCTCGATTTGTGCTCTCGGTGTCTGACTGCGTCTCCATTGAGTGGTGATAAAGTGCAGCTACTTCAAATCCTTCTTAAATGTTCTACATGAACAGCATCACAAACAGAACGAGTAGCTGGTAAAAAATATGATTTCAATAAATGCCAATGATCAATTTTTACATTCTATCGTTTATCATTTTTCTCAACTATTTAATAAGATCAAATTGTTAAATGTACAGACTCCAAAGAACATTATTTTGATTATTTATTATTTAGACACAGCATCTGTTTGGTCGTCTATGTTGTACTTCTTAAAGGAATATTCTGGGTTCATACTCTGTTTATTTATAACACACAGACTTCCTCTGGAATCTTATGTAGTGGATTTGTTGTGGAAATTCAATGTAAAATGTTTATCTCTTGTATGAATAACTCATTGTAAGCAGACAGATTCAGATCCTCCCAGTAAACGCACTGTAAACACACCGTCCGCTGATGGTCAGCTTTACTATCTGTTTATTTGACAGAGAACTCATTTTATCCACTGTTCCATTTTAGAACCGTTTAAAATAACAGAAAACAAGACAAAGCGAAATATTCCTTTCCTGATGTTCTGAACATCTTAGCAAAACTGGACATCATTTTCTTCCAGGTCTGGTTATTTTAATAAGAGGTTATTGTGACCTCATAATTAATGTACAGATATTTACCATCAACATCAGACTGTTGAAGATGGCCGTAATTAAGCGGTTAGGAAGAGATGGCAAAAAAAAAAATCTAAAGTAACATCTGAAAATGCTAGTGATTTCCAAAATCATATTATTTTGGAGCTTATATTTCAAATGAATTTTAATTTTCACCCACCCATCACAGTGACTTTGGTTAAAGCTTCACTGGAGCCCACGTGGTTGGTCGCCACACACTTATATGTTCCGCTGTCCCTTACTTTCAGCTGACTAATCTTCAACAAGCCGTCTTTGGTGGTCTCCGCCCTCGTGGACATGGCTGCCCCGCCCACACGTGTCCAGCGGTAGCGGATTGGATGACTGCCGTGAGCGAGACACTGCAGACGCACGGCCTCACCTCGGCGCGCGACTATCTCATCCATCAGTGTGGTGGCGTAGGGAGGGGCTAAGGAGGAGACAAGTTTGTTAATAGCATGTGCTAGTTATACGGGTCTTACAAAACCTCTGCCACTAACGTCACCAAACAGAATTTATGGCAAAAGTAACTAACACTTTCAAAAGTGTTGCAACCAATGCTGGTGTCACACAAATTACACACTTGGTCCTTAAATAGGCTTCGTTTCAAAATATAATATATTGGTTTCTTTTGACTTTGTGGTGAAATGTGACCTGGACATTCACCCACTTATCATGGATGTAAAGTCAATAATCTTTTCCCACAGTCCCACGTTATTTACGCAAAAGCTCGTTCACCACGTTCCCTAACTGTGCCTCAGTCCAAAGTGTGCATGACTGGCTTGTGCTGGTCTGCGTTTAATGCAAATAACAAATGTCTACTGTCCTTCATTTGTGTAAAACAACTACATTTAGAAGAGTTTATGCCTAAAACAAGCAAAAACTATCTGCCAATGGGGTAAGAAAAAGAACTTAATTTGAACTATGTACACAAGTCTTATCCAAATCTGTTTGCACAAGTTTCCTTAAAAATGTATATTGTTTTAAGGGTGTTTACATATTTAAACTGGAAACATTTTGCAGTGTACCATCTACACTGACCTGTGACCAGCTTACAATGCTCTTGTCTGACTGAACCGTGTGTGTCTACCTCCAGTGAAGGTCAACAGTGATAACAGTGTGTTTTTCTCACTCACAATCCACCTCCAACTGCACGTACGCCTCGCTGAATCCCAGGGCATTCGTGGCATTACAGATGTACTGGCCTGAGAGAGAGAGAGAGAGAGAGAGACACCAACTGAGTATGTTCTTGTATTTGTTATAGGGGTTACATCACACGTTATTCTTTTCCCCTGATATCACATTATAATGTTAGTCAAGGGTATTTATTCACCAAAAAGTAATATTTAAGTTTATCATGACCATTTTGACCATCTCTGAGTCATTTTTGATACTGTGCAATTAAGACGTCTATATAAATGTCCTCTCCACATGTAAAATGAGTAACAGCGCTTTGCTGCATTTACACACAGGCTGCAGGTGTGCTTACGAGCTCAATCGGCCAGTTTTTAACTGCTGTATCCTTCAACGACAGCCCCTTTGTAAAGCTGCATTACATTGTGACAGAAATGTGAAATGTGCCACTCAAATGATCAGAGTTTGTTGAAAATAAAATAACATTGTGTGTAGCTCCTACAGCTCTTCAGATCCTTTTGAGAATCCCAGACACAAACAGCACAAGCTTTCACACACTTTAGCACATTCGATTCTGGTGTTCAGAAATAATGTCCATCCTACTTCCTTTTTATTACTCACAAATAAATCCATTAAATGCTCTTTTTGGTCTAGGGAGGAAGTTTCGAGTTCTGAAAGTTAAATGTTTACCCCATTTGTAAATCAGCACACATTTGCTCAAGCAATGCAGAACAATGTACCTGAATCTTGCCGTCCCAAGTTACTAAGAATAAGACTTCCTCCGGTCACCTTGTGCTGCCATGGCAACGGCGCTCGCAGTTTAGACCAGGAAATGACTGGAGTGGGGTATCCTGAGAAAATTAAGTAAATGTATGATGAATTTATTGAGTTAGATAAATTGGATGAATGTCTCATTGAAGTATATGTCCCTTTAGTTTTACCACCAAAACGACACTGCAATCAGAAATGCACCGATACCACAGACGCGTACCACAGACTCGCCTCTGAACCAAAAGCTCTAATGTGAAATTGTCCAGAAAGTAACTTTACCACTAGCATGGCAGTGCATGGTCACCGTATGGCCCTCGATGCCTGTGAGATCTGTATTGTTTACTGAGGCCTGAGGAGCCATTACAGCCAGCTTAAGCTCCACCCTCTCCTCAGCAAGCCCGTTCCTGCTCTGAGCACGACACACAAATATCCCAGCATCTTCTGCTGTCTTCACAGTCACCTAGAGATACATTTGGGAGGATTAGCGACTTTGATTAGCGACCCAAAAATAGTTTTTATAGTTATCATACATTTTCTTTGCTTATTTCCAGGTTTAAATGGCATTGATTACATTTAAGTGAAAGGCAAAATCACAGATTTCCTTTCTAAGACTTTTGGTCTAGGTGCAAGAGTAGCACCTGCAGCAGAGCTGTGGTTTCTGCTGTCATGATGGAATCAAGCGCTGTCTCACTTCCTCCTTCCTCTTTGTACCAGCTGACGGAGGGGTATGAGGTTTTGCATTCTAGGGATGCAGTCTCACCCACTCTGACAATCAGTGGGCTGGATGGCTTCACTAGAACCTTTGGAGGCTCTAAATGACATCACAGACACACACACATACACATACACATGATATGATATGATATGTTATGATGTATATTGAGAATATTTTGTAACAATTGAGAATATTGTTTTGTATTTTGATTTTGTATTTTTTTGCATTTTCATCCCTTATAACTCACTACTACAAATCACTGCTTACAATGAAAATTTATCAGAGAACCCATCAGGTGAACTGTAATTTACGGTGGCCCAAGTGTGCACAACATAGTAAAATTAGCAAAGCCAATAAAGGCTGAAAACACAACGAAATTATGCCACAAAAAACAAACAACAAAAAAAGTAAAGGCTTAATTTTTGTTGTATTGTGGCATCATTTTATTGACTATGTTTTCATAGACACCAGAAAGCAGGTTATTGCAGTTCAGGGGAAATGAGGGAGCAGGAACCAAGTAACTCTTTCAGGTTATTTTTTTGTGCCACTTTTCAGCCCACACACAACAAAAAGAAGCACTCTCTGTCACTGCAGTCCATGCCGTTGTAGGACTCAGGCCCCTTTCTACCCCAACTGTGGCTCTGGCTGCTCTTTATCTCTCTCCAGCTCTCACTGTAACACAAATCATCTGTTAGAGATAATTCCACCTAGGTGTCCTTACCGCTCTTCGTCTCCTGGCCTCACTCCCCACAGACGTCGCTCAGCCACGGCCACATCTGACCTGTCACATAACCCCCCATTTCAGGAGAGGAAATCCGCAACATCTCCGGACTGTGGACCTCCTTGAAGTTAAAAGGCTGGAGAGATGATACCAACGGGTGATCCATCCTTCATGTGATTGAGCCACTGGAACGGGCATGGTTTGAACAGAGGGTGAAGGCACATCCCAACAGATAATACTGGAGGGTGAGGACTGCCTACTTGATGGCCAAACACTCCTTTTCTATCATGCTGTACCTAGACTACCTCAGTGAGAGCTTGCGACAAATGTACAGCAAGGGATTCTCCTCCCCCTCCACCATCTGGGACAGTACTACACCCAACCCCCTGTACGATGTGTCCGTCTGCAAGATAAAAGGGAGAGAGAAGTCAGGAGAGTACAGTAACAGCCCGCTGCAAAGTGCAGCTTTCACCCACGTGAACGCCTGCTGACACGGCTCTGTCCACTGGAACGGATCTGGTGCCCCCTTTTTAGTAAGATCAGTCAGTGGGCTGGTGACAGTTGAATAGTTCAATAGTATCATAGGCACAAACCTATGATAATAGCCAGCCAGCCCCAGGATCTTTCTCACATCCTTTTTGGTCTTAGGTCTTGGGCAGGCTGCAATCACTGCAGTCTTATCAATTTGGGGCTACACCTGCCCATAACCCAAGTGGAAGCCCAGATACCATAATTGCACACTTCTTTGGGTTTGCTGTGTGTCCCGCCTGTCTCAACAACCTCAGGACAGACCTCAGATGCTGCAGGTGCCACTGCCAATCATTACTGTAAATAATTATGTTGTCCAGATTGGCAGTGGCGTAAGCAGTGTGCGATATGTGGATTCTGTCCATGAGCCGCTGAAATGTAGCCGGGCCCCCGAACAAACCGAATGGAAGCATCATGAATTGGTGTAATCCGAACGGTGTGGAAAATGGCATTTTTTTCACGGGATATGAGAGTTAAGGGGATCTGCCAATATCCCTTTGTCAAATCTAGTGTCAAATAAAAGTGAGCCACACCTATCCGATCGAGCAGTTCATCAATCCAAGGCAACGGGTACACATCAAATTTAGACACCGCATTGACTTTTATATAATCCACACAGAACCGGCCCGAGCCTGACCTTTATATCAGCATGACCTTTAATTTTTCCTGAACCACTTTTTTTGGTTCGGTAAGGACAACTACATACCACTACTCCTGGGGTCATTTCAATATGGTGCTCTAATCGATTCGTATGACCTGGAATATGCGAGAACATGTTAAAAAAATTCTCCTTGCAGCCTGGCCACCTCCATGACTTGGGATGGTGAGAGGTGAATAAATAAATTAATGAATTAACTTTATATGTTAATTTAACACCATGCTCAAAGTGCTTTACACAGTGAACAGGGCACTCTCCTCAACTGCCACCAGTGTGCAGGAGAGGTGGTCTCCATAAGTTACTGGGGTGACTTGATCGGTGGATTTTAAATTAATCTCCGGTCCGAGCTCCTCCTTCTCTGGAACCACCGTCTCTCCACCTTTTAGGAGGTTGAGGTGGTAAATCTGACATGCTTTGCCTCTATCCGTTTGTTTTACCTCATAATTGATTTTCCCAACTTACTGTGTGACCCTTAAAGGGTACTTGGCAAGTAATTTAGAGCTCGATGTGGGGAGCAATACAAGGACTTTATCTCCCGGTGGAAATTCCCATAGACGAGTACCCCTATTATACATCCAGCTTTGACGTTCTTGAGCCTGGAGCAAATTCTCCTGTGTTAGTTGCACCAGTGTGTGGAGTTTTGCTCTCAGGTCAAGATCATATTGAATTTTGTTTTTGCTGTTTGAAGGTCCCTCCTCCCAATTTTCCCATAGGACGTCGAGCATGCCATGCAATAATTCAAATGTGGAGAACCACTTGGAGGCTTGCGGGACATCATGCAAATAATAGGGGCATGAGTCACTTGTCCTAATTTTGAGTGTCTTCATGCACAAACTTACAAATCATATTATTAAGAGTCTGATTACATCGATTGACCAATCAGTGGTGGTAAATGCTGGTCTGAACCAATTTAATCCTCAATAATTTGTACAGTTCATGTAGTGTTAGTGACATAAACGTAGTGCCCTGATCAGTGAGGATTTCTTTCGAAATCCCCACTCAGGAGATAATTCTGAAAAGTGCTTCTGTAACACTTCACACTGAAATGTTGCACAGAGGCACTGCTTCCAGATATCGCATTGCATAGTCAGCCAGGACCAACACTAAATGTCCACATGTCCATTCTAATGGCCCGATGAGGTCCATACCAATCAAAGGGGACCTCCATCAGGGGAAGGGGGTGCAATGAAGCTCTTTGAGTGGCTGGTGCATTCACCAGCTGATATTCACACCATACTGCACACAACTGGTGAACATCCCCACGAATGCCTGGCCAATAGAAACGGGCCATTAGATGGTTCACTGTCTTTTCCTCCAAAAAGTAACCTGCCATCAGATTATAATGAGCCATCTGTATATAACATTTCCCGAGGCTCCGCAGTATTAAACATTGGGTTGTGTCCTCCTTTGTCTCTCGATACAACCAATCTTTAATAATCTGAAAATATGGGTATGATTATGCAATGTCTGGCTGGAGGCGTTGGCCATCAATCACTTTCACTTGGTCAGACACATGCCTAAGGGTTTAGTCTTGCGTCTGTTCCAGAGGGAAATCCCCTGCAGTGAATCCTCTAAGGGCTAGGGAAGCCGAGACTTCCCCCTCCCTTGTGTCCTCCTGATGTGGAGCTGACATAGATGGCCCTGGCACTTCCTCCCCAGCCAGCGAATCACTAACTACACACTGAGATACGTTGTTGCAAGAACCATCCACACATATTCCCTTCAATAAAGTTGTCAATTCTGGCCAATTTGTACCCAAAATTAATGGATGGGAGAGGCAGAGACTAACCCCAGCCTCGACACTATACTTTTGTCCCTGTTTTTATTGACCATCACCAGTGGGTAATTTGGAATATCCCCATGCACACACCTTACCTTCACCCGCCGGCCTGTATTCAAAGCCTCAGGCTGAACCAAGCTTTGGTGAATGGAGGTTTGATTACAACCTGAATCCACCAAGTCTTGGTATGTACCCCTCTTAATACTCACTGGTATCCGGTACGCTCCAGCTCGATCAGGGCGGCCTGAGGCATGTCAGGGATCTGGACCAATGCCCCCACCTCCAGCACAGGGCATTAGTCCTGGAAGTGCCCAGGCTCCCTGCAGCTCCAGCAGACTGGCCCAGACTTCCCACCAACACCCACGGCAGCGTATTCACCAACCTGGGAAGGACAGCAGAGAGATTGTTTTGGGGAAACAACTTCCCATTTCTGGAGAGTAGGAACAGGATGGGTAAAAAAGGAGGGGGAGGAGGAAGAAGTAGAGAGAGAGAGATAGAGAGAGATAGAGAGAGAAGAGGGCTTGTCGGGCAGAAGCAAGCAGAAGCACTGACAATGCTGTTCTGGACTGCAGCCAACTCACTGCAAGATGGCTTGTTGCAAGTTCTCGTACTCCAGGAGGTCTGTCAACAGAAGCTGTTGGGCCACGAGTTAGGCCATCCCCAGGATTCAGCCGTCCACTTGAACAACTCTGTAAAGGGCTCCGGGTCATCCTGTGGGCCAATCTTAATGAGTGTGATGTGGGGGATGGCAGAAGCAGTGGCCAGGGTCGCGGCTGAAGTTTCCCCCTGGGGTACTAAACTCCTTAACACCTGCCGTTCATCAGCCTGGGCCTGAAGGAGCACCTGGAACCACTGTTCTTGCTCCGTGTGCAGGTCCAGAAGGGCTTGGTGCTGGGTTTGGTGGATGCCAGAGAGGACAGCAGCGAGGACTCCATAATGGCCTATTCCTGGGGGGCCAAAACCTCTTCCCGTATTTTGGCCCCACTGTGACCATCTCAGGTCAGTTCAGGGTAAATGAGGAGCGGGAACAAGCTTACACACATTTCAGGTTATGTTTTCGAATTTCGAAAATATATTTTCTCAATAATGTTGAGTTTATATTCATGTTTAGTGCACATTTATAGTTTGAGTTTAGTTTAAGTTCTTTGCAAATTCCTGTTTTATATGTACATTTAGCTTACGAAAACTGCACATGTATTAGTTTTTGTTAATGATAACCTTCACTGGTACTGGTATGGCATCGGGAAACCATTGGCTATTTCAAAACACACTGAAAGACACATACTTTAAACTCACGTTTGATGGACAAGGAGGCAGTGACAGTTACTTTTCCATGTGCATTTTTTGCAATGCAGCGGTATTCACCCTGGTTATTGAGACGGACATTGGTAATAGTCAGAACAGCCCCATCAGATCCAATATTAACATTATCTGGAATAGACATGACATGCAAACTCTTTAAAACTTTCAAGTTAAATAAGCAGATATTTGTTACTTATCACATGATGATGAGACAATTGTTATCATAGATGTATTGTTTAACATACAGTAAAAGTATAAAATTATCAAATTAATGTGGATAGCATAGCTCAGATATTGATGAAATTGATGGGAAATCTTTGTTTATGTTGATATTTTTTGTTTTTGACAGCAGACTTTGAAGTCTTGACAAATCTGAGCACAGTTTCAGACATCGTTGAGTCTTTTTCTCAAGAGAAACATCTGAAAAGCAAAAGATTTCAGCCACAGTGTGCTCTCCAAGTAATGTCATTCTTTGTCTACAGGAACATACTATATGATATGAAAGAGATCTCACTATAATTGTTCTTACTATGGGTGAGACAATTGAAAAAGTCTCTATCAAAACGATATAGAACATGTTTCCCTTTTATCACCAATCAGATCATTAGTGATTTAAACTCACCTCCCAATTCCTGATTGCTGATCTTCTTCCACTCCAGCTGGACGGGCTGCGAGCCACTCACCACGTGGCACTTGAAGCTCACAGTCTCGCCGGGTATAACGGCAGCCGCTTGGGGCCTGATGGACACGACTGGGGTCTGACCACATACTGTCATGACAAACACAGTTTGAGTTAATCACATCTAATTTCAGACATTTGACAAAACAAAATGCTTTCTCAAGTTGGATGAAATGAGAAATCTATGCAGTTTAACCAAATTTGCTGGTTTTATTTAAACCTTCCATGGACTTATGGGTCAGTTTGACACTTTTGGGCCCAACATGGTTTGTGGTTTGTGACTCTGCCCATAGACATTCAGTCTTTTTTAAAAGCCCTACCCTTTCCCTAATGTTTTGTGGAATATATCAGCTTCTGAATGGACTACAAATATGATCTTGGTGTTATTTGAAAGCTAAGCACCACAGGTTTGCAATGCTGTATAACATTTTATCATGAATATTCAGGAACATGATTTGTTAATAATAATTAGATGTGTTAGATGGCACATAGACGAATGATTTAAAGCCAAAAGTAGAGAGATAGAGCAAACAGAGCCTTTACAAGCTGTTTAAAATTGAACATAAAAAAGGGTACATTTGACCCTCTAGGTTGAAAGTAGGGACATGAACATTAAGATCACGATAGATTTAAGGAATATTCCGGGTAAAATACAAGTTAAGCTCAATCAACAGTGAATGGGGCCAATTTTTGGAGAGTTTAAAGGCAGAAATGTGAAGCTTATAATTTTATAAAACGCTCTAACATTATTTCTTCTGTTAAAACTTGTGTATTATTTGAGCTGTAAAGCTCTTTAAATCATCACTTTTGCTGGATTAATGGGTTTACTTTGTAACATTATGGGAAGAAGTTGCAGTTTGTAAGTGATGATATCCCAGTAAAATCATGTTAACACACATATTGTTTATGTCTTGTGTCTATACTTTTGAAACAGTGAGTATTTTAATGTTTACAGATTATTGGCCTCATTAACTTCCATTGTAAATGCCTCACTGTTCCCTAGATGTTTGCTTCGTTTAAAGAAAAGAAAATGTACTTTTTTGGTTATCAGCATTGAGCCACTGAGCTTAACTTGTATTGAACCCAGAATTGTAAAAAGTCTTGTCAGATGAGCCCTATGCTGTCGCTAACCCTCACTGCAATGGTAAACAAATGCAATCAATCATGCATGTTTTTTCAATAGAAACCCTCAATGACAAAGCAAAACCAGCGAAAGTGATTTGAAAAATGTATTCATGAATTTAACAAGTAATTATGAATTAGTGTGTAAGATTAACAGGTCTGTACCATCATATTCAGTGTCTGATATTTGTCTGAAGGACACGTAAAACAACCCACCACAGTTCAGTTGTTGCATTTTCAGTAAAGTGATAATATAATTAAACCACAACTAATAATGAGACGAAATAAAAATAAACACCCATTTTCCATTAAATGAAACTGAGCAATAAAATAATACAATTAAATTAAAACATTAAACATTGCACAATTAAATTTGATGATTTTTGAAACTGAAATGTGTAAATAATAAAACATAAATAGGCTACATTTTTATGTTCTTTGAGTGTACAAAGAAATTAAAAACTAATTATGTACATATAAATGTAAAAGTAGTTTTTTAAAAGTATAATGACCCTGCCATGCATAATTAATGAATCATTAAACATATAAGGTAAATGTAATGTAAATAGTGATATTAGAGTGTGTTCACCTGTGTGTAGAAAAGAACTGAGAATGAGCGCTGCAGTGTGAACCTTCATGATGGACTTACTGAAGCTCTGTCTCTCTCTGAATCAATGTTTTACAGCTCTCTCTCTCTCTCTATCTCTCTATCACTCTATCTCTCTCTCTCTCTCTATCACTCTATCTCTCTATCACTACACAGAGCTGATCTGCTCTTGAAACGGTTTAATTGAACTCTGTCTCACTACAGAATCAGTGTGCCATTAATATCTGCTGTGTGTGTTCTGTTTTCATAACTTTATAGAGACCAAATATGGATATACAGACCTGAAAATCTAACATTCTCCAGGTCAGTGGCACTCCATGGGGTGCAAACTTAAACTTTAAAATATTGTGTATGTGTGTAATGCATATTTGGAAATGTAAATCCTTGTTTACCACGCCAGTAAAACATTTCTAAATCCTGAAATACATGTTAATGTGGGTTGAGTGTAGTTTGAACTGTCTCTGATCTGGTGTTTAAAGAGAGTTTAGTCGCACAAACAAGAGTCCAGAGTCTGACTGGGTTTAGAAGGTTGTTTGAGATTGTGTGATCAAAGAGAAGGACTTTAAATCAAGCATAATCTATATCCTCACAGACACACAGTCAAATCCAAACAACACCATTTACAGACAGCAACACACGATTCAGACAATCAGAAGTTCTGAAAAAGATGCAGTAGCGATGAACCCTCAGTAACCATCAGCCTGTCAATTAATGTCAAGTTTGTGATCTTTGAGATTTAAACCCCATATTGCATGGTCCCTTTAATACTTAGTGTTATAGTATGGTCTATTTGAATACTCGATTGGCTGGAATGTGTGCTTTAAAGGTGTTTAATTCACAGAAAAAGTCCCTTTCAAGGCAAGTCAGTCCACTCAGCCATCTTGGGAACGCTCCCGGGCAGCTATTTTCTACGAATACAGACGGCAAGATAGAACAGCTTTACTTGAAATGGAGAAATTCCATATTTCAAATCTACAGTAAAATTGACAACAGTGATATCATAAATTGTATTTCTTTAGCTAAAGATATTACACAAAATAAAGCTGTTTTTACCAGTCCAGCTTGTGCGAGTTAATCTGAAAGGCGATGTCTGAATCTCATCGCTGATTGGCTCCTTTGCATGTAAGGTTCGATCTCCTTCCCATCAAGTGGTTCATTCCTCCACGTGGTGCGAATAAAGTTTACGCTTAAACCGTTAAAGTTTCCGTATACATAAGTCAGACATATGAGGGATGGTTTGAAAGCTTAAAATCTGAACTTTTCAGAGATAACCATACATTTTGCATTTATTTGACTTAAAATAACAAAATAAGGCCTCAAAACGTTTGCGTTCAAAATTAGCATCTACTAAGGGTAATTCGGGTAGAAATATTTATATGAATAAAAGTCATATATCACCTAAATGGACATCATATATCAAATGAAAGCTCTCATTCTCAGAAATGTGACTGTACAGTTTATTTTTGTTGCACTAATATCACAGTTCAAAATATTTTCAAAAGAATGACAAAGTGAAATATGATTCATATAAGTCATTAAATGCTAACATCTCTTTTATGCTCCAATATCTGCTGCTGTAAGCCACAAATAGCTAAAAACTTTGTTTTTCTAAAAACTAATGTTTTTCTAAAACATTAGCCAGTTTTTTATGTATTTGTAAATGTATATTCTGCATAAATAAAATGAATTACACTTGCTGAGTGTTTGATCAATTATGACATATATAGGCTGATTTATTAAATAAAGTATTTGGGATTTTAAAATGGAAAGTGAAAATGTGTTGATTGTAAAGCGTAGTTCTACCCAACTGACTTCAACATAGTCTCAACACAAGGTGTCAAATCATTTAGATTGATTTTATGTTTCAGCGTGACGTTCAAAGGACGTCAAGAGAACGTTCAAATAACTAGCATGTTTTCCCATGTAGAGTCATATTATGATTCGGAGAGGTCAAACATTCCCTCTGTTGCAGCGACTACCCTTTTTGCATGGCAAGTGTGTTTAAGCCTTCAAGACTGGACATAGTAAAATTCCAAAATCTCCAAAGCAGTTGTCCATGGAGATATAAACACCTTGGGTTGTTTGTCTATATATGTAGCACAAATATAGATGTTTACTTTACTTTTGCAGTAAACCACCTGTAGCATTTGAACCTCCAGTCCAACAGTGCCCAATGCCAGTGGTCAGAAACATACCAACATCCACCAGTGCAACAGTGCCCACGCCAGCGATCACAGACATACCAACATCCACCAGTGCAACAGTGCCCACGCCAGCGATCACAGACATACCAACATCCACCAGTGCAACAGTGCCCACGCCAGCGGTCAGAGACATACCAACATCCACCAGTCCAACAGTGCCCACGCCAGCGATCACAGACATACCAACATCCACCAGTGCAACAGTGCCCACGCCAGCGATCACAGACATACCAACATCCACCAGTCCAACAGTGCCCACGCCAGCGGTCACAGACATACCAACATCCACCAGTGCAACAGTGCCCACGCCAGCGGTCAGAGACATACCAACATCCACCAGTGCAACAGTGCCCACGCCAGCGGTCAGAGACATACCAACATCCACCAGTGCAACAGTGCCCGCCAGCGGTCAGAGACATACCAACATCCACCAGTGCAACAGTGCCCACGCCAGCGGTCAGAGACATACCAACATCCACCAGTGCAACAGTGCCCACGCCAGCGGTCAGAGACATACCAACATCCACCAGTGCAACAGTGCCCACGCCAGCGGTCAGAGACATACCAACATCCACCAGTGCAACAGTGCCCACGCCAGCGGTCAGAGACATACCAACATCCACCAGTGCAACAGTGCCCACGCCAGCGGTCAGAGACATACCAACATCCACCAGT
Source organism: Xyrauchen texanus (assembly GCF_025860055.1). Taxonomy (NCBI): domain Eukaryota; kingdom Metazoa; phylum Chordata; class Actinopteri; order Cypriniformes; family Catostomidae; genus Xyrauchen; species Xyrauchen texanus. The sequence continues at coordinate 980,841 of NC_068280.1, read as the reverse complement.
GCAACAGTGCCCACGCCAGCGGTCACAGACATACCAACATCCACCAGTGCAACAGTGCCCACGCCAGCGGTCAGAGACATACCAACATCCACCAGTGCAACAGTGCCCACGCCAGCGGTCACAGACATACCAACATCCACCAGTGCAACAACTGGACATTTACTGAGGGGTATGCAAGACCAGTGTTAGCGCCCCAATTCCCCCCACCCCCAGGAACAGTGAAGGTGAAGTAAATATGCGACATGTCTCAAAAGTATACAATCCTATAATTTTAGCATACTTTGTTTTTTTCCACACAATTGTATTGAAAAGTAAATAAAAAGTACTAAATATAATATTTAAGTAATATTACCAGGTCCTAACACACACACACACAAACACAAACACACACCCTCACGAATGAACGCACACACACAAACAGGCACACGTTGGTATTTGTGGTTTATGACATAATATATTACGAACTATACAGTGGCAAGAAAAAGTATGTGAACCCTTTATAATTAGCTGGTTTTCTGCAGTAATTGGTCATAAAATGTGATCTCATCTTCATTAAAGGCACAAGTATAGACAAACACAATGTGCTTCCGCTAACAACACACACAATTATAATCTCTCATGTCTTTACTGAACACATCCCATTAAACATTCACAGTGCAGTGGAAAAATTAAGTGAACTTTGCATGTGACGATCTTGTTGTTGTTACCTGGATGATCCTCAAAGTTTTTTCATTTTGTGATAGTTGTTCATGAGTCCTTGTTTGTCCTGAGCAGTTAAACTGTTCTTCAGAAAAATCCTCCAGGTCCTGCATATCCTTTGGTTTTATATGTGTATAATATAGAATAGGTCAAGTGAATAGTCTATATATGCCTGAACACACACAAAATACAAATAATAAAAATACCTACTCAAGATATATGCCCTTTGGAGTCATTCCAACTATATTTTAAAATAGTCATGTGATGTGACAAAATTATTTACACTTATAAAAGAAGCTTAAATGTTTTTATTTTTGTTTAAACACTTTTCAAACTGCTTCAAAGAGTAACAAATATACAATTCAGAATATAATTTAAATAACACAAAGTAGTAAAAGTACATAAAATCTATTTTCTAAAATAAATCAAGAATTGCAATCTCTTGTTTGTTTCTTTGATGTATATCACTTTCTTTTGATGAAATATGTGTAAAGTAATTTTTGGAACACAGGAATTGGATGGATGGATAATGGGTGGATGGATGAATGGATGGTTGGATGGATGAGGGATGGATGGATGGATGGTTGGATGGATGAGGGATGGATGAATGGATGGATGGTTGGATGGATGAGGGATGGATGAATGGATGGATGGAAGGATGGATGAGGGATGGATGGATGGATCAGGGAAGGATGATGGATGGATGGATGGATGGATAATGGGTGGATAGATGAATGGATGGATGATGGAAGGATGTATGAGGGATGGATGGATGATGGAAGGATGGATGGATTATTATTTATTTATTTATTTACCTTTATTTAACCAGGTTAATCGGTTGAGAACAGGTTCTCATTTGCAACCGCGACCTGGCCAAGATAAGGCGCAAGGTACAAGGCGACATAAAGTTACACATGACATACCAACATACAATTACACAGTCATGAATATAGAAAACATTCAGATTCAGTTAAAAAGTACTGGACAATATATAAGAATAGAAATTGAAAGTCTTGATAGTATAAAAAATTGTAAAATGGCAGTGCAAAAGAAATAGCAGTCGGATAATAGTGCAGTCCAACATAGGTAAATTGATAATGTGCAAATAAATGCAGTGACAGCCATTTAGTTGAATATGTGTCTTTGTTCGCAAAGAGCATCAACATCAACATGTACAGTGGTCCGTCAATAAATTTGAGGGATGGATGGATGGATGGATGATGGATGGATGAGGGATGGATGGATGGATGGAAGGATGGATGAGGGATGGATGGATGGAAAGTAATATACCGAAGGTTATTGTCATGGCAAAAATAGAGTAGTTTAAAAACAGACACTGTAAATGTATAAGAGATAGAGACAGACAGAATCTCTCCTCGACACAATTAACAACAGGGAAACAGAAGCACGTATCCCAAATCAGTGCGGTGCAGGAAAAGTGTTGATTGCTGAGTGCAGGTGCTGGCGGGATGATGTTTGCGCGGGAACGGGAGAAAGAAATGACCCGCGTGGCTCCCGCAAAATATAAATAGGCTATAAATCTATTAAAAATTTTACATTGATTATTTCATGTATTTAAGGTACTGAGTGTTATTCGTGTTATCCGTCTATTGTGCAAGAGCAACAAAAATTTACGATTTACAGGTGCAGGGTTGATTCATTCAAATTCTTCCTTGTGCTCCATGCAGCAGAAAGTCCCTTAGTGTTATGGATGTTAACGCTTTATTAAAGAAAGATACAAACAATACTTTGAAAGCAAAAGGTCAATCAGATATTTTGCAATATTAGTGTTAACAAAACGTTTTTTTCTCTCTCTACCAGTTTTTTTTCCCGGATGGGAATTGTAAAAATATCCTATGATAGAAGGAACAGAATCTTACGGGAGTGGGACTGTAAATTCACGCAGACCACCACACGCGGGCTTTTGTTGTCGGGAGCGGGACAAAGTATTACATATGATTTTGCGGGAGCGTGCATGTCTGAAAAATCAGGCCTCTATATGGTCACTAAAAACCTGTACATTACACACAAATCTCTCTTATTACATTCTCGCTCATGTAACGTCTCGAACTCTCTGGATAGCAGCCGCTTCTTGAGAGTGAGTTGCTTCCAATGACAATAATAGAAAATCACTACACATTTTTGGTGCTGTTTTGTGATTGGTTGGTCAGCCCATCCTCAATGTTTCCGACACACAGCCCGCCCCCGTATTGCTTTTAACCAATGAGCAAATTTAGATTTTTTTATTTGATTTCAAACTTTTTTCCAAATATTTGATTGGGTGGGCAAGACTCACGTTTGAGTGGGCTCCGCCTACCGCCAGCCCATGCCTAGAACCAGCCCCGGCTGCGAATTTATTATGAATTGTGTATTTTCAGCACCACCAAACTCTGTTAAATTTATTCTTATTTCTAAACTGTTTTTCTGAACAGTCTTGCCACTCCTAGTTGCTATTGCTTGCAAAAAACGATTAAATTCACAGATAAACAGCGTGTTACAGGAACTCCCGCCCAAAGTTACGCAACTGGTTGAGCCTGAAGTTGACATGTCACTCAACAAAGGGAACAGTGTTTTGTAAGCGCTACAGAGACAGTGTTTACATTCTTCGGGGAAGTCAAAAAACAAATGTCTTTGTGATAAGAGACATTATTATAACATCAGAAAAGAATCACACAAGGGTGTTGTTCACGTGATAAAAATATGCGGTCTGAACCGGCTCCATACGCTCAGCACTTAGCACTGAGTTCAGCCTATTCAAAATCAGCTGATGAGTTCAGTGAACTGTAACAGAGTGTTTGGTGACAATGTAAACAGAGCCCGACTATCCCCTCCACCTGTTGTGTTTCAAAGACTTGCTTTCAAGAGGATCATGAAGAGGGCCCTTTAAGTGGTTTGATGATACTGGTGAGTGTTATTTAATATTATGTAGATCTCTGCTTAACATTATTAGTAGTTTTAACATGATTGCATGGTAAATCTATTCTCACTGGAGTGGGCTATATTTGTATGTATTCCGCGGTCTAAACTAAATGATTTCTGTCTGTGTTTCATTCATGATGTATTTACTATTTGTTCATTATTCGACAAGCTTCGACATGTGTGCCGTTGGCGAGTCCTCTGTAATCAAATTCTGCATGGTTGCCAGTTTGCGACTCTTGGTCGAGAGAATGATTAAGGGCGTGTTTAATTAATATTCATGAACTAGCCCAGGGCCCCCGTGTGAACGGCTGAAAGATAGATATGATAATAGTAAATGAACGCCCACGTTTTTCTCCTTAATTAATTCTGGCTCAACCAGTAACTGAACCGGTTTCAAAACAAATTGTAAACACACGAATGTTTTCATCAAGGAAGGACTCTGAATTCACCGACGGTTCCCGGTAAGTACATTTCTAAAGCTGTTAGACATTTGATAGTTTGACCATTTAAAATAAGTAAATTATAAATATGTGTGCACCTGTTGCTATATTTAGTAGAATGTGTCCTTGTGACGCACACACGACCAACATGTCAATTCAATGGCTGTGAAGTGTAAAAAGTGTTTTCAAGTTAAAAAGTGTCAGAAGTGATTATTGGGAGAAATTAGTCGATTTAGTAAATAAATGGACAAATCTGAGTTAGGCTAGCTCATCCCTTGCACCCAAAATCCATGACTTGAGAGAAATTCTGTATTCTTAATTTACATATTCTATTGATTAAGTAAGGATTTCAGAAACAACTGTGATTATGTACAACTGTACAGTGTCAGCTGATCAGTAATCTTTTATTCACTTTACTGAGTCCTGGAAATACTTTTCTCACAAAGACTGGGTCTATCCTTGGAAAATAAATAGCAGTCCACTGTGTAACCATGGTAACAGTACATAATGCTTATGTAAGGTTGACTTGTGTTAGTGTTTTTCTTTTTATTTCTTCTAGACTCATCCAGGCCTGTAGAACACAGTATATATATATATATATATATATATATATTTTTTGTTTGTTTGTTTGTTTGTTTTGTTTTGTTTGAGGAAAGGTTTTTTGAGAAGGTCTTTTTTGCTTTTATGGGATTCATAATTTCCCTCAAAGTAATGTATTACCCTTTCATGAACAGATGTAATATAATTTATAGACTTGTAGAAAGTTATTTTCTTGATGTTACCCAATAAACCAATTCTTCTGGTTATTCTGGTTGTGTGAGAAAACGTACACCATGCACTGCAGAGTTTTTAGAGGTGACATTCAGTTAACATGTTTTAAATGTGACATTAAGCTGCTAAAATTTTTTTAGGTTTATAAATACCTTTTAAATGCAATTATCAAATGAGAGCATCAGTGGTCTTTAGTAATGCTGTGTTTGGTTCTCTGTGTGTGTGTGTGTGTGTGTGTGTGCACGCAGGGTGTGGCTAAAGCACATAACTGTTAATCAGAAGGTTGCTGGTTCGCTCCCCACAGTCACCACCATTGTGTCCTTGAGTAAGACACTTAACTCCAGGTTGCTCTGGGGGATTGTCCCTGTAATAAGTGCACTGTAAGTCACTTTGGATAAAAGCGTCTGCCAAATGCATAAATGTAAACGGATAAGGGCTGCGTGATTATGATGAAAATCATAACTGTCAATTATTCCCTCTGATATTGTAATTGCAGTTATTCATTTCAATTAATATAATTTAGATTTGAATATTTAGAATATTATATAATTTGTTCTGTGGGGCAACCACATGCCATATTCTTTATGCAGGATACAGTACTCATCCAAAACAAGCTGAGAATTGTGTTCTTGAAATGCTTTATTGCATGAAAGACAACATTTATTCAAATTTGTTATAAATCATACACAGAAAGAGCAACATAGGGTGAATATTAGGTTATTGTTGTTTATGGAATGCTAACAGACTAATTAAAATATCTCGGATTTGCTATTGCATTAATGCACTCGATGATTCAAATAATATGTTAGTAGACCTAAATGAAATGATGTAATTGACACTTGATTAGTTATTTATATTAATTTTGCAGCTTTATAGTATGTATGTATTGTTTTGCAGGTCAACGCCTGCCTCTTTCTATGGAGGAAAAAAATCCAGATCTCCTTCCAGAACCCAGCTGTGTGTCAATAAGTGGGAGATCCATTATTCAGACCCCATATTTCAGTGATGGAGCAGAGACCTTTGACCATAGGTGAGACATTATATGGGAATAGTGGACACAATAAATAGAATTTTGTGAACTTAAAGTATTAGTTCACCCAAAAATGATAATTCTCTCATGATTTACTCACCTTTAAGCCATCCCAGATGTGTCTGACTGTCCTTCTTCAGCAGAACTGAAGTGAAGATATTTATAAAAACATTTCAGCTCTTTTTGTCCATACAATGCAAGTAAACGGGTACCATTAGACTTCTGACTGTTTGACAGTCCAAAATTCAAATTTAAGCAGCATAAAAGTAATCCACACGACTCCAGTTGATCAATTAATGTCTTCTGAAGCAAATCGGATTGTGTAAGAAAAAATAGATCATTAACACTTTATTAACTTTTAAAAAATGCTTCCTGCTGCCAGTCAACCCATCACAAAGTGTGATGTAAGCACAATGGCGCATTAACACGAGGGGTCGGAAGCATGCGCTTTGTATATAACAGAGGAATGATCGTCACTTGAGAGTTAGTTCATTTCAAACAGAAATACAGCACTGGGAAGAAAGTTAAAAACTTTTAATTATCAATTTGTTTCTCTTAACAATCTATCGATTTGCTTCAGAAGACATTAATTGATCGACTGGAGTCGTGTGGATTACATTTATGCTGCCCAAATGTGACTTTTGGACCATCAAAGCCTGCAGTCTAATGGCACCCGTTTACTTGCATTGTATGGACAAACAGAGCTGAAATGTTTTTATAAAAATCTTCACTTCAGTTCTGCTGAAGAAGGACAGTCAGACACATCTGGGATGGCTTAAAGGTGAGTAAATCATAAGAGAATTATCATTTTTGGGTGATTTAATCCTTTAAGAAGAAAAACAATGTGATTTTATGTATTTGCTGATTATAACCAGGAAAAGTCCGAGAGCTGCATCTCGAGAACACAGCTGTGCCAGATCCATCACTCAACCCCCCAAATTAAGTGATGGAGCAGAGACATCTGAGCTCATGCAGCACTACACAGAACCAGCTCTTGAGACACGCATACTACTGGAGAAAACTGGAGACCAGCAACAGGATTCTTGTCAACCAGTAGATAATGTCCTGCAGAATGTCAAACAGAAACACAAAACCTACATGAAGAACAAGTATAAAAGCTTATTTGAAGGATACAAAAGACCAGTGAATAAAACACCTCTTGAAAAGGTTTACACACAGCTCTACATCATAGAGGGAGAGAGTGAAGTGGTGAATGAAGAACATGAGGTTTTACACATGGAGAAAACAGCCAGAACTCAACACCATCAAGACACTCCAATCTACTGCAATGACATCTTTAAACCTGAAGCAGGATGTGAGGAGAAGAGAAAAGACCAAATAAAGACTGTTCTTACTAAAGGCATCGCTGGAATTGGGAAAACAGTCTCTGTGCAGAAGTTTATTCTGGACTGGGCCGAGGGAAAAGCCAATCAGGATGTAGACTTCATGTTTGTGCTTCCATTTCGAGAGATGAACTTCATTAAAGATGAGCCGTACAGTCTTTACAAACTTCTGCTGGACTTTCATCTTGAACTTCATGATCTGGACCCAAAGATTTATTATGAGTGTAAAGTTGTGTTCATCTTTGACGGTCTGGATGAAAGCAGAATTCCACTGATGTTTTCAGACCATGAGAAAGTTTCTGATGTAACTAAGACTACATCAATGGGTGTGCTGATGTCAAACCTCATCAAAGGAGATCTGCTTCCCTCTGCTCTCATCTGGATTACCTCCAGACCAGCAGCAGCCAATCAGATCCCCAACAAATACATCAAGCGTGTGACAGAGATTCAGGGATTCAATGACCCTCAAAAGGAGGAATATTTCAGGAAGAGAATCAGTGATGAGCATCAAGCCAGCAGAATCATCTCACACATTAGAAGAGCAAGAAGCCTCCACATTATGTGCCACATACCAGTCTTCTGCTGGATCTCATCCACTGTGCTTCAAAACATCCTGAAACAAGATGACAGTGCAGAAATCCCTCAAACTCTGACTGAAATGTACATCCACTTCCTGCTCATTCAGATCAATGTGAGGAATCAGAAATATGAAGAGAGAGATCCAGAGAAACTCTTGCAGTCCAACAGAGAAGTGAATGTGAAACTTGCTGAACTGGCTTTCAAACAGCTGATGAAGGGCAATGTCATGTTCTATGAGGAGGACCTGAGAGAGAGTGGCATAGATGTCACTGACGCCTCAGTGTATTCTGGGATCTGCACTGAGATCTTTAAGGAGGAATCTGTGATTCATCAGAGGAAAGTCTACAGCTTCATACATCTCAGCTTTCAGGAGTTTCTGGCAGCTTTTTATTGGTTCCACTGCTTTTTGAGTAGCACTATGGAGGCACAAAAATGTTTTGATTCATTGCATAATTTGCTGAGAGGAATAGTAGATAAAGCTCTGCAGAGTGAAAATGGACACTTGGATCTTTTCCTTCGATTCCTGCTGGGCATCTCACTGGAGTCCAATCAGAGACTCTTACAGGATCTACTGACACACACAGAGAACAGTTCAGAGTGCATCAAGAAAACCTCACAGTACATTAAAGACAAAATCAAAGATGGACGTGGACTCTCCACTGAAAGGTCCATCAATCTGTTCCTCTGTCTGCTGGAGATGAAAGATCAGACTCTATACAGAGAGATTCAGGAGTTTGTGAAATCAGAGAAACACTCAGAGAATAAACTTTCTCCTGCTCAATGTTCAGCAATCTCCTACATGCTTCAGATGTCAGAGGAGGTGCTGGATGAGCTGGACCTGAAGAAATACAACACATCAGAGGAGGGTAGAAGAAGACTGATACCAGCAGTGATCAACTGTAGAAAAGCCCTGTGAGTGTTAAAAATATGCATTAAATCATTAAGAGACTGTTATTTACATTTCCATGTTTCTTTTTTTTCAATTTACAAATACAATTTAGTTTACAATTTTAATTTAGAAATTAGTTTTGTGTTAGCTTTCCCAAAAATGAACAATGATGGAATTGTAATTGTTAGGTAAACTAGCCCATTAAGTTTCATATTTAATTGCAAATTAAATTAATTTGTGTCATGTCTAGAGTAAATTTTTTCCCTGAATGTCCTCTGTATGAACTGCAATATGAACTGAATGATTATATAAAAATGTAATCACTTTTGGCTGTGTGATTTAGACGTAAGTTTCTCTCTCTCTTGCTCTCTCTCTCTCTCTCTCTCTCTATAGTGTGTGTGTGTGTGTGTGTGTGGTTCAGAAAATGTATAAAACCTCAAACTATTTTTATGAATAATTGATTTACCTAGTACAATAGCCTACAAATCCCTGTCTGGAACTTTTTTTTAGATTTGCTGACAGTAATCTCACTGGTCAGTGTTGTGAAATTGTGGCTTCAGCTTTACAATCATCAAACTCCCTTCTGAGAGATTTGGATCTGAGTAACAATGACCTGCAGGATTCAGGAGTGAAGCTGCTCTCTGATGCACTGAAGAGTACAAACTGTAAACTAGAGATACTGAGGTATTCAAAATATGAAAACGTATGAAATTCATACAAGTAATGCGTGTTTTGTAATCAGACCTTTTCTAATCAGTTATTGAAAAATATTACATATTTAATTATATTTAATGTTTTAATTAAAAACATTTGAATATTACATGTGTATTGACATTGTTTATGAAGAATGTGTGAGTAGATTTGGTTTAGCATTGTGAGGAAGGGTTAGGGTTAGATTGATGTGTAGGAGAGAGAAGAAGATACTTTAGCTGGACAGATGAGCATAAGAAGGAGGGCCTCATAGTGTTGTAGGATAGTATAAGGTCTAGCTTAGCAGTATTAAGGAAAGCTGAGAGAATACAACAGAAGAGAAGGAGCATGAGAGGGCAAAGTTCACCAAGGACACTTTTAAGTTTGCCAGGGACCTACTGGATGAGAAGAGGTGTGGGAATCTGGTGATGTTGAAGAAGGAACAAGAGGATCACATGAAACAGCAACTTTGTGATCCCCATAAACACAGCCTCCTACTCCATATATTTCCCAGGGTCAGCGAAGCCAGTAGTGGAATTTGGTGTCAGGCAGGTGGCAGGTAGACATCCCTGACCACTGCCCCACCGCAAGGAGATGTTCCAGGACTAATTCAGTAAAACGCAGACAAAATGATTGATGTATTTTGTCATGAAATCAGTGACTCTCTTTTAGACAAAAAGTGGTCAGAAGAGCCGGCCAGGTGTAATCGTGATGTCTCTCTTGTACATTTGTGATTGGATCACCCAAAATCCATCTTGATATCAGTGTACACATGGCCTCAGTCTGGGATTAATGGTCATGTAGTTAATACACTAAAGTTTTGAAGTGTGTGCACCAGCACAACAGAAACAAAACTGTGTCACATTGCACCGACTGCAAGTCATGTAGTGTACACTAGGCTTAAGGAACCAGAATCATTAAGATTAATCTGAAACAGAATTGTTATTTTCACATCGGTACACACAATACCAGAGCCCATTCAGAAATCCAATTACTTTCTATTTGTAGATTATCAGGCTGTATGGTGACAGAGGTCGGATGTTGTTATTTGGCTTCAGCACTAAGTTCAAACCCCTCACACCTGAAAGAGCTGGATCTGAGCTTCAATCACCCAGGAGAATCAGGAGTCAAACTACTCACTGAGACACTCGATTCAAACTGCACACTGTACAAACTCAAGTAAGAAGTTAAAGATATTTCACCCTAAAATAAAAACTATAATTTAATCATTCCAGATCAGTATGCTATTTCCTTCTGTTGAAGGACAACAAAAGTGAATGGTAATTTAGCCTATCCATATACAATAAAAAAACATAAAAACAGTCCATAAGCGTTGTGTGCTGCCTGTATATTTAAAATCTTCTGAAGTTGTGTGAAGAACAGGCTGAAATTTTATTGAGTTCAACAAAAATCCAGCTACCTGCAATACATTATATTATTTTGTGAAGTCTTTAAGAAAGTTTAGAAATGTTTATGTTGTCTGTGAGACCCCAAGTAATCACTAAGGGATTGTCAGCTGCAGATAACTTAAATTTCAAATTTGACAACATGAACAATTTATTGTTCCCCAGTTGTAGGGTACCAAAATTATGTTTGTACCAAGTACACCTAAATCAAATGATTTTATGTCTGAGATTTTACATCTTTAAAATGTAGCTTCACATTTGAAGAGGAAGATATAGGGTATAATATATAAACAAACATATCTTCATTAAAAATGTATATCAATGTATATACGGTATGTATTTACATTATACCGTATTTTCTGTAATATATCAAATTTTTTTCTTCATCTGAAAGTACCTGTGACTAATTGTCCGAAGCGACTTATATACACAATATATACCTAATTAATGTTGGCTGTTCAAATGCACGAACACTAAAACACATAACTGGTAATCAGAAGGTTGCTGGTTCGATTCCCACAGCCACCACCATTGTGTCCAAGGCACTTAACTCCAGGTTGCTCTGGGGGATTGTCCCTGTAATAAGTGCTTTGTACTGTAAGTCAATTTGGATAGAAGCATCTGCCAAATGCATAAATGTAAATTTAAAGGGGCCAATTCGGAGTATTATGCCTTTAAAAAGTACGTTATGCAACAATCTTAAATATTCTGTCCCATCAACATTATTGTTCAACAAACTCTATACCACTGACAAACACAACTCCTCACATGCCCATTAAATGATGATTCATCACAATTGTAGTAAAAACTTTCAGTTGGTGAACCGGATGGTTAGTCCAGAGCAAAGTTTGCTAATATCAGCAATATCCACAGATAGACAGTCGCTAATGTTAATGAATTAACAGAATTCAAACGGGCATACTGTTTTACTCGCATACTAATAGCTGTTTATTTGTATACAGCATAGTTAGAACACATGGAGATGTGTATTTGCTGAGGTAATCTTCATAACTATCTTTTCTATCATTTTGAGCAGCTGAAAGGAAGTTTGGACTTGGGCAGTTGCTCCCGGGTCAGAGTGCCTGCTGCGTTTAACCTCTGTCAGTGCAACACAGTGGTGGACAAATTACTTGTAATTTGTAATAAGTATCTGATTACAATTCACATGACGAAAAAATTTAATCAGTAATGTAATCTCATAGTTTGCATTTTTTGGGGAATCTAATCTGACTGCTTTTTGATTACTTTTGGATTATTTTCAACCTTATTTTATTTTATGCATTTGAGTAGGATAATAATTTTAACATAAGAGTACCCCAGTAATACATAAGTAGTAAATTCTTTATTACTAACAAAAAGAGCTCTTGACGTTTTAAAAAAAGTGCATTCAACATAACAATAATGAAATAATATTAAATGTAACAGCAATGATGGTGCATGGCCAAAGGGTATAATTCAAAACATTTAGACGTCAATTTCATTTTAAGAGTATAAAACAATAGCAGCTTTACGGACATGAATGATCATAAAATCAACATAAATCAATAATAAAATGAAAAAAATTGAATGACCATAAAATGAAATGCAACAAAGTTGACTAGGTCAAAGCTTTCATCTAAAAGCACTGAACATTTTTTAACTCTTACTGCTCACTGATAGTCCATCACCTATTCCAATGCTGAGGTGCATATCTTACTGTTGCAACGTAAAAGGAGCACATGCTCAAAATGTTCATCTTTGAGACTATTGTGCTTCAGGGTAAGAATATATTGATATGAAAATGATCAATAAATTATTAACAATTTACTGCCATTGCCTTGTTAATATGTAATCTATAAAAGTTAACTGTAGTCCGAATACAAGTATTTTAAAATGTAATTTAATCCAATTACAAGATCTTGATTTTTGTAATCTGATTACATAATCCAGATAACATGTAATCCATTACTATCCAGCACTGGTGCGATTTATGCAAAGATGTGGTTTATCTGTGTTTTTCTTTCTCTGAACAGCACATTTTTTTGACTAGGTGTGACTTCGTTTTCCGGAAAATACAGTAGTGCCTTATTTTACATGGACCGTATGTCACTGCACTGAATAACTATTCTAACTACTAACCATTATGTGTACTTTTCTGTCACTTTCAGCTTGGACAACAGAGAGCCCTGTAGGATTAAACCAGGACTACAAAAATGTAGGTTATCTGACACTAACACATGCAATTAATGTTAACAATTGAGTTTTAAAAAAGAAATGTCTTCCTTTGTTTTCAGATTTCTGTAATCTCACTTTGGATCCAAACACAACAAACACTTGTCTCATTCTGTCTGAGGAGAACAGAAAAGTGACATGGGAGAAAGAAAAACAACCATATCCTGATCATCCAGAGAGATTTGATCACATTCCTCAAGTTCTATGTAGAGAGAGTCTGACTGGACGTTGTTACTGGGAGGTTGAATATAGTGGCTGGGTCCGTGTAGCCATGACGTATAAAGGAGTCAGTAGGAAAGAAGGGAGTAACAGTATGTTTGGACTCGATGAAAATACATGGAGTCTTTTCTGCACTGGTAATGGATTCAATATCTGGCACAATAATAAGAACGCAAACATATCTGTCCCTACATCACAATCTAACAAAGTCGGAGTGTATCTGGACTGGTCGGCTGGCACTCTGTCCTTCTACAGCATCTCTGACACACACACACTCACACACTTACACACATTCAACACCACATTCACACAGCCCCTCTATGCTGGATTTAGAGTTTCTAAGGATTCTTCCGTGTTCCTGTGTCACATTTAACAGCTTCCTGTGAGAAACAACAAATATGTCACACACATACACACCTAAATGTTTTCTTTCAGTCGTTGTACAATATGTATAAAAAATGTCTCTTTGGCGTCATTTAAGGGGAAATATTCTTATGTATAATAATACCATTGCATGTATTTAGGTTGAAAGGTGTGTGTGGTAGTGCAATGATTTCAGTTTGTGAGTTCAGAGAAACGCTCTGACATCTGCATATCTGTTTAAGAGCAGAATAATAGAGGAGTATTGAATGTAGTACTGAAAAGTTGTGGTGCCACAATGCTGTTTGTATCCATGAGTGTCTTGTGGAATGCTGAGTCACTGAGATCCGCCTCCTGTTCTGTCTGAATTGTTTGGCTGTGAAACAAAAGCAACTGCACTACATAACATTTGTTGGTTAAAAATTAACAAATTGTTGGCATTATTGATGAGTACATAAACTGTGTTCAAAACAATGTTCTTACCTTACCCCAATTCACTACCGTAAGCCTATAAATATGTATTTTAAGCGGTCAGGTCAGATTTTGAATGAAATTGCTGGCTTATGACATACATCCTTGCGTCATTATGTCTTGTCCGTAAAAACAGAAAGAATTACCGGCTGGAGAATCTAGGTTCACTTCAGTCACTTATGCTCATGAAATAGACTTCTTTTAATTGTTATATTGCATATTACAGTAATTTCATGTTTAATAAAGTATATTTTATCCTTCTCATTTTTGAATCCTTGTTTTATGTTTTAGTTTATGGTGTTAATAGTCACATTCACACATACTGCCTTTTCCAGGAAATCACCTACAATTTCCAGTTTAGAGGTCATGTGTGAAACTACCATTTGGAAAATACTTGTACATATTGCTCTGGCAATTGCGAAGAATCGCAACTATTGCGAAGTTGTATCATTACCTATCAGTTTCCTTATTTTTGTGTGAACTGAGCCAGAACATTACCTGTTTGAGTTCGTACGAGGTCAGGGCATGCAGGCAAAAGAACGTTGTTATGGAGATGGCGCAATTACTCTGCGCCGTTTAACACCGGTTACGAAAAATGTCAGCAATCTGGTCAAATAGTGAAACCAGAGTGCTTCTCTTCATCTGAGCTGATGAATACATTTCTTGACAGCTGAAAGGAACAGTTAGAGCCACCTATAGCGCCTCGGCCTTCGGATACTAGCGACATAATTTTGTACTCTGTGGTTCAACAGTCTCATTTGAAGTCGTTGCATATTGTGTCAGTATAAATAAAAACATTCGGCAAAAATGTTGAATGCTGATGTGTGAGTGGTAGCAAAATGGAAAAAAGATGAAAACAGCATGTTATTACTCTGACTCTGAATATATCCCAGCCATGATCACACACAGGCGATGTCCAGATAACATCAAATCATGAGATTCATCGCCAGAAGAGCAGTGCCAAAACACCAATGACGTAATGTGTTCTTCCACAAATTTGAACTTATAGGTGCTTTAATTTTCTTATTAAAAAAAATAGCTGCTAGTTTTGCCAAAGTTTGCGAGGTTCATGGCACCTTCTCTTAATAAGAGTTTTACACATATCCTGGCTCAAATTTGCAAATTCCTCAAGCACATCTGTATATATTACCGTTTTCAGGTGTACTGTATATATTTTAAAATCTGGTACTTACTGGATCTGGATGGACCAACTCAACAGTTTTGAATGTCTCACTAAGACAGGAATGTTGACCAGACACATCCGTATCATGAGCGCTCGTCTGCACACACACACACACACACACACACACACACACACACACACACACACACACACGCGCTGGAAAGCACACAGCTGCTAACAAGACTGTACTTTGGTTTTATATCGATAACAGTGTTATTTAGTGTTTTCAATACTGTAGAAATGACAGGTATCATTCATTTATATATGTATTGCTTGATTATAAAATATATTGTTAAATCATTAAATTAAAATATGCTTATCAACATGATACAGAACGACTGGTAGCCATTTCTGACATCACTTCAAGATGATAAAAACATTCTGGGCTTTACAGAAAAGTGGCTGTGGGCTTGTTTATTTCTTAAAGTATCTGTTAAATAATGGCAGTCCTGCTTTCTGGGCTTATTTCCAAAATACATTTGCGTTTTGGACCTGCTGGTGTTTGGCACTAATGGCACAATGCATTATGATTAACCACTAATCGCAGCTGTCACATATCCCCACTTACTGTTCAAGATACATTTATTGAAAATCAATTATTTTTATAGTCTACTGTATACTATGCTTGTCATGATTTCAATGCAAATCAATCCACCAAAAATGTAAACACCTATTTCTGCTTATTTTAATGAGGCAAGTCATTTATTTTGGGCTTGTTGTTCCAGACCAGGTCATTTGGATTCTCTTGCAAGATCTGTCAAATCTGCAGCTAGTGTATCACCCACCCTTGGCACGGAGTACTGTCATTTAAAAAAATAATGTTAGTAACCAGTCTTTTATTTTGGTTTGGCGGGACGTCAGAATCAGAACGAAAAAATTAAATAAAATAAACAACATTTCGTTTTTAGTCCTTGCTGCTAAAATTGTTTAATAGATTGTCAGAGGTCATTTGTTTTTTCTCAGTTTCTTTAACCCAGTTTTGTGCTTAATTATTTATGGCTGAAATTGGTTAATGTTAACATATTTAAAGGATTAGTTCACCCAACAATATAAATTCAGTCATTGTTTACTCACCCCTGTGTTTTTATAACACTATATGACTTTCTGTCTTTTTCTGAACACAAAGGGAGAAATAGTGAATAAATGTTGTGCTCAGTGATGTCATACAATGGCAGTTTATGGTGACACCTCTTCAAACTTCAAAAGAACATAAAAGTATAATTCAGAAGTCTAATTAATTATTCATGAGACTCATGATTGTTATGAAAGTCTGATGTATTATTTAGTGTAAATGTTTGTTTGGGTGTTCAAGAACACAACACAACTGCACAAAACAGAGAACAGAACTGATTAAACGTGTCTGAAGAGTTTGTAGTCCAAGAATTGATGCATTTCTATGCCCAGCCTTATTTATTAGAACAGAGTATTCAGATATCAAACAGAAACATAGAGGAGGCTACAGGACGCCACAGACACACTATGTCCTAACCTGACAGTAAACGACACTAGGTGTATTTTCTATGTCAATCAGCATTTTTATCCTAACCAGTAGTGATGAGCAACGTGACATTCTCTCGATCACTTGTTTTCTGTTTTCGGCATTGAGCGGATTACTTCGTCCACTGTGAACTGGCACCAATCCAAACGCGCTGAATTTAGTGGACATGTTGAAAGCACTATAAGCCTATTTATCAACATAATCTTATACAATAAAGGCTTTTATGACTCAACATATAACTACTGAAATACTCAAGAACTACATCTTGATGCAAGTTACCACACAGTAACAGGCACACAACACTTCCCTCATGGAAACTAGATTTCATGATGGTTTATTGTATAATAGAGTTCAATTACCCACTCTCAATAAACATCTGATTATTTATATTCGTCATCACAGGAAAAATTCAATGTAGTAATCCAGAAATCACTTTATTTTCTGTAGTCACACAGTACAAACAGTACAGATGAGATGAAAACACACACACACACACACACACACACACACACACACACCGAAACAGGTGATACTCTTTGGATACTTTGTTGGTTTTATTTTATTTCTGTTAAGAGAATTGTAAAATCTTCTGAGTAGCATGCTAGCAGCTAGTTGTTTACTAATGGCGGCTGTGGACTTCTCTCTTTTCTCAATGTTTTCTACTTCTCAGGTTTTTTGAGCAAGCACAGGCTGAAGCACCTCCCACAGTCCCTACAAAGTATCCACTCCAGAGTAGGAGCTAAACCCCCCCAAAATGGCTCAGAGGAACTTTAGTTACTCAGATACTCATTGCGGGGAAAATGACCTTAAATGGGCTTTAGTACTGCCAGTGGGAAAGGGCCTATTTTTGACTCAAGAACTGTTGCGACCGACCAGATCATCATCTAACTTTGAGAAAACGGTAATACAATCAAGTCATTAACATATTTCCAGTATGTATTATTTGATATACATTCTGGTGTTCAGCGAAATACATCAGAAACATAAATGTAGGGCATGCCCGAGATAAAGTAACTGTAGATCAGTGTTGACTCGAGATGCAAACGATTTCAAATGATTCAGTCCTATTTTGTGAACTGGCTCAACTCCTTCACTGAAAAGAACCAGTTCAAAAGAATGATTTGTTCACAAATTGTACATACTAACTTGTATTGGCTTAGTTTATTTGAATTAGATGTCAAGTGTTTTAGATTTTGAAATATGTCTAATTGTATCAGGTAATCATTTGTGTCTATTCAAATGGGAAGCATTTCTATTTGTGCACTTTACCTTTCCTTAATTGTAATCCTTGCTGAATTGCTTCTATTGACTGCAGCAGAGTATGAATCAACCCCTGCTTTTGGAACCGGTGAATGGAGATTGGGTGACCTCTGTTGGTGATTTTATGCATGTGTTGCATGACACATGCAATTCACCATTAATTGTGAAGTCACTCCCATCCAGTGTCACATGTGCTGAGGCAAGTTGCTTTTTTGGGCTTGTTTACATAATAAATAAATAAATAAACTGAGAACAAAATTTCTAAGACTAACTACAACTTTCAAGCTAAATCGACTAAACCTGGCACAGACCTTCAGAATGTTCTGGAATAGTGTGCTATATCTTCTCTAACTAATCAGACTTAACTGTTTTGGCCAAACGGACAATAAAAAATCATAAAAATCCCATAGATTTACATTGAAGAATGTTCAAATGGGTCAATGGAATGCTTGTTAATCCAAACTATCCAAAAATCGAAAGTAAACAAACCCACAAAAAGCCTTTAATCTGCTTTAAATTGCTATCTCTCTCTCTCTCTCTCTCTCTCTCTCTCTCTCTCTCTCTCTCTCTCTCTCTCTCTCTCTCTCTCTCTATATATATATAACTAAAGGTTTATCTGAATATGGTAAACAGAATATGATCTTGGGGCGGCTGTGGTTCAGGTGGTAGAGCGGGTCGGCCACTAATCGCAGGGTTGGTGGTTTGATTCCCGGCCCACACGAATCCACATGCTGAAGTGTCGTTGGGCAAGACACTGAACCCCAAGTTGCTCCCAATGGCTAGCACCTTGCATGCAGCTCTGCCGTCATTGGTTTTAAACAACCAGCATGTTCCAAAAACCACCTTGATCTTGATTTCTTTTGATGGTCCAATATGGTCTCCCAGCTTTTACCAGCTAAAGACCAGCTACCAAGTTTCAAAACATAGCTATGGATAAATAAAATGTTAGTTGAAATGTGCTTTAAATTATGACACTGTGATGGACATTTTCACGACTTTCAGAAAAACGGACATAAATCTCCTGTGATTTATTTACATACACAATAGACCATTTTCACAGACTGTTATGACCTGTTTCCATCTTATTTAGCAGCGCAGATCTAATAAACTTTTTTCAATTCCCTTTTTTATTATTTAGTGTAGCGCTTTGTGTTAGAAGATACAGTTGAAGATGCCACCAGCAGCTGTTTTAGAAACACCAAACGCAAATGGTTTAAAATAATAATAATTTAACGGTAGCCTATAACACAAAGCGCTACATTTTGCGTTTGGTGTTTCTAAAACAGCTGCTGGTGGCATCTTCAACTGTATCTTCTGACTATCAATTTAAATGACAATTTAAACACACACACGCACGCACGCACGCACGCACGCACGCACGCACGCACGCGCAACATGTCTGTAAACTATCTCTCTCTCTCGTCGCACCACCGCCCGTAATCGGCCTTTATCCCTCTTGGAGGCTTGATTTGCCTGATAAGGGACCGGGTGTGTAGAATCACGACCCGGCCCCGCCCTCCGCCCTGCCACACTCCCCTACGCACTTCCCTTCAGGGCAATCCCCGCCACCATTTTGGAAGTCCGTTCTGACCTCTCGATTTTGACGGAGCAAGCCTACTCTGATGTACACTTCAGGCAGCTCCATATCCCACAATACAACTTGATTGTTACGTGACAGCAGATTGCAATTCATAAGTCCACCCCCACACATCTCTAATGTATGATGGAAGTGAAGTTAGGTCAATTAAGCAGTTTAGAAAAGATATATTGAGATTTAACAGCATAATACGTGTAGCTACCTTAAACTGTTTATCACAGCATATGTGTTCATTATGTTTTTGATTATGTATTTGCATTTGTGTAATGTTGATTACTCCTTTCTAACAATTCATTCTAATGAAAAATTAATTAAGCATACAAGATTTATCCATTCGTCTCTTAAATCAATCTCCGAAAACTTTGTTTTCTCAGGTGCAAAAACCACTAAATAACTCCACAAATTGACATCAGCCTTCCACGTGCTCATCATGAGTGTTCAACCCACAGCAGTCACTTATTTCCAGGGGTTTCAGTACAGCGTAAAAATGTGACGTGGTAGTGTAGGCGTTCTCCTAATTCAAAATTTGCATAGTTCATATGCATATTGCAAACGGTAACAAAAATTATTTATCGTTACTCGTTCTTTACATTAAAATGCTACCGCATCTTTTACAAAATCATCTGCCTCTGTATCATAGTAAAACAACAAAAACATTTACCGATTTCCCTATTTTGTCTTAGATTCTCCATGGCTGTTCCATCAGTTTGCTGTCGCTGTTATGAAAAGCCCGCGATGAAAATATGAAACGCCCGCGGAAAGAAGGCACTATAATGCGCATGTGCGCTGACCTGAAATTTGTTTTATGTCATGGCCACGCCCCTTGTGCGTCGCTGTACTGAAACCCCTGTACTTTAGTGAATGCCTTCAACCCACCGCGACCCTCGCGCAGTTAGCAGTGACGTACTTCCGGGTCCATGAGACGGAGTGAAGTTTGCGAGGGAATGGAAAGAAATTAGAAACGGAAGTTTGCTGTTGGAGTTCGCCAGATGTAGTGATGATCTGCGTCTGTAGAGGGAGATGTTCAATTAAACACCGAGTCACAAGTGTCCTGATTATTCATTAGTTTCATGGTTCTGTTTGGTAAACCACTGATTTGTGATGATACATCATCTGTCGGGTAAAGTGGGTGAAAGCTGTACATTAGCATTGGTGAAATTAGCTCCTGTTTTCTATAGAATATTCATAAACCTCAATAATCTGACTAAACTATAAACACTATTCTCACCCATTTTTTTCTTCAGCACTGAATCATTACACGAATTTAAAACCAAAAGTAAAAATAGGAAGTTTTCATAAATAAGGAAGAAAGCTGAAAAGATGCAACATTCACAATAGAGATTTTCACAGTAAGTACATTTACAAGTCTTCATGTCATTTTATCGGTTAAACTGTACATTTAATAATTCAGTGGTGTAAATTTTAAACAACTGTGCTGAGATCTTCAAAATAATTGGTAAAATTGTTCTTTAATCTCTATATATCACTAGTTCCCTAATATCCATGTTCTGGAAATACACTCTTTTGTTTTTACAATATTTTTTTGTGATAATTCATATTTATTTTTCAGCCGTTTTCTGTACTGTTTGTACATGCTTGGGGTTAATTTTCTTCACAAAGTATTAATCTTGTATGTAAGCCTAAAATTAATTCATTTGCCGCATCATGTATAAAGTTATGGTTATTTGCTTGAGATTAAATTTGGTACAGGTGAAGAAAGGTTTTAAGAAAAAACAAAAAGGAAGTCTTTCAAAAACTTTTGGCTGATAACTGTTCCGAGCTGGTCACCCAGAATGTTCCCAAAAACACCTTAAGCTAACATGGTAGATAATTTGGTTTAGTTTTCTTCATGGTGAACCTTTTAGATTGTAGTGTAATTACACTACAATCAATTAATAGCTCTTGTCCACACAAAGATAAGCTTTTATGCAATTAATAAAACCACATGTCTGCCCCAGTAATAATTCTGGTGTATTATTTTAAAGGGCATGAACATTTATGAAATCAATTATTTTGAATTTTATGTTGAATTATTTTAGATCATTCTGTAGATATCATAACTGTGACATCATCTTTTTCCTGTTGATCGGTTGCATAAAAACAAAAATCCACTGTGATGCAATGCTGTAAAAACAGACTGTCTTCAACAGATACAGCAATTATTGATTAGAAAACATTAAATATGCCTGTTGTAAAACGACACAACTTAAAAAAGATCAAGGGGGTGAATATTTTTTATAGACACAGCAAATGTGTTTTCAGGCCTAATTACTGCCTCTTTCTATAGAGGGGAAAAAGAGCAGTCTTGTATCTAAAACTAGGAGAGAGAGAGAGAGGAGGGGAACACAGCCTCTAAAATGAGTCTACATGAGCAGATAGAGATGGAGAACACTGCAGAATCTCCAGAATCCAGCTTTGTGTCTATGAAGAGTGACCGATCCAAGATTAAGCTCCCTGAAAACAGTGATGGAACATTGACCGCTGACCCCAGGTAAGACAAAACTCTGATACTGAGCCGAAACATTATGACCACTTGCCTAATATGCTGTTGGTATTCTGCGTGCCACCAAAACGGCACCGGCCCACCGAGGCATGGACTCTGCAAGACCCCTTAAGGTGTCCTGTGGTATCTGACACCAAAACATTAGCAGCAGATCCTTTAATCAGAATCAGAAAGAGCTTAATTGACAAGTATGCTTCCACATACAAGGAATTTTTCTTGGTGACAGAAGCTTCCAGTTCACAAATGATACAACAACAAGACAGAGATAATAAAACAAAATATAAAGTGAATAGGAATATAAGTATATATAAAATACACAATAAGACAAAAATATAAATATAGTATGTACAAATACATATGTTATGTACAGTGCAAGGGAATGTAATGCAGAAGAGATAGTATATGTTAAATAAAATAATTGATTAGGCTGTGTATTGCACATAATTATAGTATAGTTGTAACTGTTCATGAGATGGATAGTCTCAGGGGAAAAATTGTTCCTGTGCCTGACGGTTCTGGTGCTCAGCGCTCTGAAGCGTCGGCCAGAAGGCAACAGTTCAAACAGATAATGGGCTGGGTTGGTGGGATCCATAGTGAGTTTTCCAGCATTTTTCCTCATTCTAGAATTGCACAGTTCTTGAAGGGAGGGCAGGGGGCAACCAATAATCCGCACAGCAGTCTAAACTGTCCTTTAAAGTCTTTTTAGTTTAGCTGATTTGAAGTTTCTACCTGTAGGTTGGAAGAAGTTGAACCAGACAGTGATCAGAAAGTCCCAAGCTGCTCTAGGGACAGAGCGATATGCATCCTTTAATGGTGGGGCATGTAATGTGCTGTCTGTATTTTAGCAGTTTACGTGAGAGGTTGGCTTTTTAAATCACCGATAATAATAATAATAATAAGCGAGTCTGGGTATTGTTATTCCGTGTCTGTTATCTACAGTTAATAAGAGCACTTCCAAATTAGGACAGCACATCTTCTTAAACGTTGTTACATCTGTACACCAACATTAATTTATGTAAAAGCATGTTCCACCTCCTATCGTTTTCCCCTTTAACTCCACAATGCGATCCGCTCTGAAGAGCTGAAAGCCTGGCAGATGTAAAGCGTAGTCCGGAATAGCTTCACTCAGCCAGGTTTCTGTGAAGCACAAGGCAGCAGAGTTTGAAAAGTCCTTGTTTGTACTTGTTTTCAAGTCCTTTAAGTTGCGAGGTGGAGCCGGCATGGATCAGACTTGTTGGTCTAGCACATCCCACAGATGCTCAATCGTATTGATGTCTGGTGAATTTGGAGGCCAAGGTAACACCTTGAACTCTTCATCATGTTCCTCAAACCATTCCCGAACAATGTGTGCAGTGTGGCAGGGCACATTATTCTGCTGAAAGAGGCCACTGCCATCAGGGAAAACCACTGCCATGAAGGGGTGTACCTGGTCTGCAATGATGTTTAGGTAGGTGGCACGTGTCAAATTGACGTTCACATGAATGGCCGGACCCAGGGTTTCCCAGCAAAACACTGACCAGAGCATCACACTCCCTCCAATGGCTTGTCATCTTCCCACAGTGCATCCTTGTGCCATCATTTCCCCAGGTCAACAGCGCACATGTACATAGCTGTCCACGTGATATAAAATTAAAAGGGACTCAATGGACCAGGCGACCTTCTTCCACTGCTCCGAGGTCCAGTATCAACGCTTGCGTGCTCATTGTAGGCGCTTTTGATGGTGGACAGGAGTCATCATGTGCACTCTGACTGGTCTGTGGCTACATGTGTTGTGACGCATTCCTCCTGTAACCATATTTCAAATTCTGTGACTTGTGCCACAGTAGACCTTTTGTTGTTTTGGACCAGAAGGGATATCCTTCGCTTCCCTCACGCATCGATGAGCCTTGGGCGCCCAACACCTGTCACTGGTTTGTGGTTTGCCTCTTTGGACCACTGTTGGTAGGTACTCACCACTGCTAACCAGGAGTACCCCACAAGCCTTGACGTTTCAGAGATGCTCTGACCCAGTCATTTGGCCATAACAATTTGTTCCTTGTCAAAGTCGTTCAGGTCTTTACTCCTGCCCATTTCTCCTGCATTCAACATGTTGACTATGAGAACTGATTTTTTGTTTAGCGTCTAATCTACCCAGGCCTTGTTAGGAGATGATCAATCTTATTAGCTTTGCCTGTCAGTGGTCATAATATTTTGGTTTATCAGTGTATATCTAGTGAAGCACATGAACAGAGATGTAGTGAATCTTTTTACATGTATTGATTTGATGCTACAAGACTGCAGATCCAGGGAGCAGTATCTTTGGAAACCATCTGTTTGTCAATGAAGAGTGATCAATCCATAAATCTTCCTCAAAAATTCAGTGATGAATTTGACCCCAGGTAAGAGACATAACACCTCAAATCTTCAAAAGCAAACAAGATTAAATATTAATTTGTGAGATTATTTTGTATTTCCTTAATTATAATATTATATATAAATTATTGATTATATTGTATCACCAGGATTACAAGACAGATTAGAGTATCCAAACCAAACATCTCTAATTTCATTAATGAAACAGTGACAGACACCAGGCAAGACAAAAGAAAAACATATGCTTTACAGATGTGAATCATTTTTCTTAGTTTAATCTTTCCCAAGAATATTGTTCCAAACTGGGCAGTCTTTTTTATATACTTTCTGAAAAATCTATTCTGTCCTTCATGTTCTTGAGGCTTACTGATGGTTTGCACTTTTTGGTAAACCTTCTGTATTTATTTTCAATAAGTCTTCTCTAACTTATAGACTATTACAATGATACACCTACCTTCTGGAGAGTGTTTTTGACTTGGCTTGATATCGTGAAGTGTTTTTTCTTCACCAAGGATATAATTCTACCATCATTCACCACAGTTGCTTTATTTGGTCATTCAGGACTCTTGATGTTGCTGAGCTCACCAGTGAATTCCTTTATTATTAAGAATAAACAAAATTGTTGATTTGACCACTCCTAAGGTTCCTGCTATCTCTCTGATGGATTTGTTAAATTTTTTCAGCCTAATGATGTTGCATTGACTTGAGCGCTTTGGACCTCATACATCAACAGTCCTTTGAAAAGGAGGGGACTACATAGGAAAACTGCTGTAATTCCCAAACCATTCTCCCCAATTTGTAAATCAGTTGTTTATCTGTGCAATACATATGATACAGATTGATTTTATTATTATTACAAAAGTGGGCTGGTGCTTATATAATTATATTGTAGAAATATATATTCTACTTTCCCGTTGTGGTCATTTAATTTGATTCTTAATTTGTCTCTCTGCAGTGTGCATAGGGATGATCTGATCCAGGTTCAATTAAGGTGTGAAGTTAATGAGCAGATTCAGAGAGATCCAGTGTCTATCACCTGTGGACATAGTTTCTGCAAACACTGTATCAGCTGCGACTGGGACCAGACCAGTCCATTGAAAGACTTTGACTGTCCTCAATGCAGAAAGAGATGTAGAACACGTCCTGTTATATACACACACAAAGTCATGGGAGGATCTAGTTCTGCTGGTTCTGTTCACTTCTACACAGAACCAGACTGGCAAGAGGAGATTGGAGACCCTGAACAGGATTCTCACCAACCGGCAGATGATGTCCTGCAGAGAGTAAAAGATCAACACAAAGCCAGCATGAAGAACAAGTATGAGATCTTATTTGAGGGAATCAAGCTACAAATTAATCAAACCCTCCTGAACAGGATTTACACACAGCTCTACATTATAGAGGGAGAAAGTGAAGGGGTGAATAAAGAACATGAGGTTTTACACATGGAGAAAATACCCAGAACTCAACACTTACAAGACACTCCAATCTACTGCAATTACATCTTTAAACCCTTACCTGAACCAGGATGTGAGAAGAAGAGAAAAGACCAAATAAAGACTGTTCTTACTAAAGGCATCGCTGGAATTGGAAAAACAGTCTCTGTGCAGAAGTTCATTCTTGACTGGGCCGAGGGAAAAGCCAATCAGTATGTTGATTTTATGTTTGTGTTTCCATTTCGAGAGCTGAACTTGATTAAAGATGAGCCGTACAGTCTTCACAAACTTCTGCTGGACTTTCATCCTGAACTTCATTATCTGGACCCAAAGATTTATGATGAGTGTAAAGTTGTGTTCATCTTTGACGGTCTGGATGAAAGCAGAATTCCACTGATGTTTTCAGACAGTGAGAAAGTTTCTGATGTAACTAAGACTACATCAATGGGTGTGCTGATGTCAAACCTCATTAAAGGAGATCTGCTTCCCTCTGCTCTCATCTGGATTACCTCCAGACCAGCAGCAGCCAATCAGATCCCCAACAAATATATCAAGCGTGTGACAGAAATTCAGGGATTCAATGACCCTCAAAAGGAGGAATATTTCAGGAAGAGAATCAGTAATGAACATCAAGCCAGCAGAATCATCTCACACATTAGAAGAGCAAGAAGCCTCCACATCATGTGCCACATACCAGTTTTCTGTTGGATCTCATCCACTGTGCTTCAAAACATCCTGAAACAAGATGACAGTGCAGAAATCCCTCAAACTCTGACTGAAATGTACATCCACTTCCTGCTCATTCAGATCAATATGAGGAATCAGAAGTATGAAGAGAGAGATCCAGAGAAACTCTTGCAGTCCAACAGAGAAGTGATTGTGAAACTTGCTGAACTTGCTTTCAAACAGCTGATGAAGGGCAATGCCATTTTCAATGAGGAGGACCTGAGAGAGAGCGGCATAGATGTCACTGACGCCTCAGTGTATTCTGGGATCTGCACTGAGATCTTTAAGGAGGAATCCATGTTTCATCAGAGGAAAGTCTACAGCTTCATACATCTCAGCTTTCAGGAGTTTCTTGCTGCATTTTATGTATTTTACCATTATGTAATAAAAAACTTTGACACATTGAAGTTTTTTGACATAGCTTACAGTCTTCATGTGTATGCAGTAGATAAAGCTCTTCAGAGTGAAAATGGACATCTGGATCTTTTCCTGCGATTTCTGCTGGGAATCTCACTGGAGTCCAATCAGAGACTCTTACAGGATCTACTGACACACACAGAGAACAGCTCAGAGAGCATCAAGAAAACCTCACAGTACATTAAAGACAAAATAAAAAATGGACGTGGAATCTCCACTGAAAGATCCATCAATCTGTTCCTCTGTCTGCTGGAGATGAAAGATCAGACTCTATACAGGGAGATTCAGGATTTTGTACAATCACAGAAAAACACAGAGAATAAACTCTCTCCTGCTGAATGTTCTTCAATCGCCTACATGCTTCAGATGTCAGAGGAGGTGCTGGATGAGCTAGACCTGAAGAAAATCAACGCATCAGAGGAGGGTAGAAGAAGACTGATACCAGCAGTGAGGAACTGCAGAAAAGCCTTGTGAGTGTTAAATTCATGTATTACAACTAGAATCTAGAGTAACATTTTGCCAGCTGGTTCTAAAAATTATCTGATGGAAATTTGAGGAAGATCTGATGAAAGCTGTAGGATGAGTTCAAAATTGCAGATGAAAATAAGAGTCAAAATGGAGGAATTGCAATATGGCAGACTTAAAAAAAGATGGTTGTCATTGTTTTTAGTATGACATAAGGAATCTAAAGAGATTGGAGTAATTATTTTATGTCAAGGAATTGTAAAGTTATAATGACTTTTATATAATTGTTTGAAATCTAGGTGATGCTGTACCCTGGCTGATCAGGATAATGATTTTTACCACGTTTTATTTTGATATACCAAACTGTTGGTAAGATACAGCAGTTATTGTCAAATTTCATAAAGCATAGTAAGTTTCGTTTGGATTGACCAAAGCTTTGACGGGATTTAGCCTTGCTTCCGGTTTGGCATCCTAGCCTCTGAATCCACTGATCTAAATAAAATGGTTTGATCTATCAAAAAAGCTTTGATAACATTTGGTCAGCAGTGTTTTAAGGTGATCTGATACAAATTTAGAGAAGATCACATACAGGCTGTGAGAAAGTTTGCAAAAGTATGTTTTTATCAATTTCGTTGATGGTATCCAAAGTCATTTAAAATTAGAGTTGTTGAATCTGTTGAAAAAAATTATGAACAGATTAATAAGGGGATATATGATTTATGTGTGTAGGCCACGTGGTTCAAAAGTTATTAGCTGTTGAAGTCACATTTTAAACTAATGGTGGTGCTAGAGGGTTTAAATTGTAGAGTCCAAAGTTGGGCAGAGTGATGAATAGCCCCTCAGCGCTGAGTGTGCCAAATTTCAAAATGTTCCTAAGTACAGTTATTTAGGCTGATATAGACTCTCATCCAGAATAATAAAAGTAAGAAAAAGAACAAACAAAAAACAATTGGCGGTCTGCCCCTAATTATTGACTAATCAATGAAAGTTGCAGAGTCCAAATATTGTAATATTTTCTTTCAGTCTTGCTGACTGTGATCTCACTGGTCAGTGCTGTGAAATTGTGGCTTCTGCTCTACAATCATCAAACTCCCTCCTGAAAGAGCTGGATCTGAGTAACAATGACCTGCAGGATTCAGGAGTAAAGCTGCTCTCTGATGCACTGAAGTGTCCTCACTGTACGCTGGAGATACTGAGGTATTTAAGAGTTCTGACAATATCAGTGCTTACACTTTATTGTTTTTCATGTATTTTTGTTAAATTGGGGTTTGCCATTTAATTTTGAGATTAGTTTTCAGAATTTGTGTTGTTCACAATGTAGAGAAAATCCTCCTTTTGACACATTTTATGAGATGGACAAATAAAAATGTTCCTCAATTAGTATAGTATCTCAAATACAAAATCTCAAATACAATGAATTAATCTCTCTATAGATTATCTGGCTGTATGGTAACTGAGGTCGGCTGTTGTTATCTGGCTTCAGCTCTGAGTACAAACCCCTCACACTTGAAAGAGCTGGATCTGAGCTACAATCACCCAGGAGAATCAGGAATCAAACAGCTGTATGAGAGACTCAATGATCCAAACTACACACTAAATAAACTCAAGTATGTTGAGCAGTAAGAGTCTCTGGGATAAATTCACTAAACAGTTGCGCCACTTTTGTAGATGGTATTTGAGGATTTTTAATTAAGTCATTGTAATTTCTTTTCATGCAAAAAGCCTCCTTTTTTATGTAACTTGTGCTCATTGTAGATTGCGCTTTATTCACAAAACTCTATTTGGCTTATTTTATTTAAATTAAAGTTCCAGGTTCAATACAATTTAAGCTCAATCAAATGCATTTGTGGCATAATGTTGATTAGCACAAAAGTTTATTTAACCTTGTTCCTTCTTTTCTTTAAAAAAAAAAAGCAGAAATCTGGGTCATAATGAGACACATATACATTTTTGTGGAAATAAAAAATGTATTGATCTTTACTTGTATAGAACGTGGAATATTTCTTTTAAAATAGATGTTTGTGTACATTTACTCTTAATAATGGCAGTAGATTTTCATGAAATTATTCACAAATGATGTTGACACATATTAATTAATACATTTTTGTTTCTCTCTAGATTAGATTTTGGAGGGCTTTTAAGGATCACGCCAGGACTACAAAAATGTAGGCCTTTTAACCCCTATTATCCCTGTCTCTATCTCTATCTCTGAAACTGTCATTAATACAGTCATTCTTGTGTTCAGATTTCTGTGATCTCACACTTGATCCAAACACAGCACACACTCGACTCATTCTGTCTGAGGAGAACAGACAGATTAAATATGTAGAAGAGCATCAGTCATATCCTGATCATCCAGAGAGATTTGAGCACTATGAGCAGGTTCTGTCTAAAGAGAGTCATTCTGGAAGATGTTACTGGGAGGCTGAATGGAGTGGCTGGAGTTATATAGGAATGACATACAAAGGAATCAGCAGAAAAGGAGAGAATCGGAGTAAATTTGGATACAATGAAGAGTCCTGGAGTCTTTTCTGTATTCCTGACAGATACAGTGCCTGGCACAATAATACAAACAAAGACATACCAGCCCCTTTACCCCAATCTAACAGAGTAGGAGTGTATCTGGACTGGTCGGCCGGCACTCTGTCCTTCTACAGCGTCTCTGACACACACACACTCACACACTTACACACATTCAACACCACATTCACTGAACCCCTCTATGCTGGGATTAGGGTTTATGAATGCTCAGTGTTACTGTGCCAGATTAAATAATCTCCTGAGGCTGAGACAGATTAACAAAATCTATTGGTCGTCATCTCAGGTTCGTGAAAAACCTGGGAATATCTGGGAATTCTTAAATTGTGATTTCCAATCCTGTAAAGGACATGGAATGTATCTAAGGAATATATTTTTTCTAGTTATGCTCAGCTCTAAAATATTTAATCAGCTAGAAATTTCTTAATCACTTTATGATGAATACAAATAAATATAAACTCTCCCTGCCATCCCCATTTCTTACTGACAGATGGCTTCATCCTGTGTGCAGGTGGATATACATGGGATGGTAAAATACACTTCAAAATGCCTGACTTGGCAAGGTATTAATAGAAACACAGTCAATTATGTCGAAAGTAAATGTTAACACCAGTACATAAAAGCAAATGTATATCAAATATTGGATCTATATTGGTTACAACTGAGGACATTTTGGTGTAGTGACAATACTGCCTAAAATGTACATTTAAATTGTGCATGGTAGATCTTACTATAATAGCATTATGAAAAAGTAGATTTCATGACATAGAAATGTGAGTTGTCAACCCCTTTAGGTTTAGATGCATTTGTCTTTAACTGTCAGTGCTTTAGAATAGCTAGACAGCACAGTTGTTTTTCGGGAACAGAATCTCATGGTTAAAACAGCATTTTATTCTACTGCTCAGTGATTCATAGATGCAGGAAACATAAAACAGAAAGTGCCTTTTACTACTTAAATGTCCATGTATGGGTGATTGCTCAATAAAGGGAACTGTTTTCTCCTTTTAAACTACATTGTACAAATTTTTAGCTTTAGAATCTCTCTATGTAGGCTTGTTCCATCTCAGTCTGTTTCACTTCCCCTTTTGTTAATTAATAATAAATGCATAAAGTTCCAAAATCATGTACATTTTACTTTGCAGTTTTCCCAATTATCTTTTAAAGGGAGAGTTCAACCAAAAATGACAATTCAGTCATTGTTTACTCACACCTGTATTGTTATAACTCAATATGACTTTCTTTCTTTTTCTGAACACAAAGGGAGAAACTGTGAATACATTTTGTGCTCAGTGATGTCATACAATGGCAGTTTATGGTGACACCTCTTCAAACTTCAAAAGAACACAAAAGTATCATTCAGAAGTCTAATTAATTATTCATGAGACTCATGATTGTTATGAATGCATACGATAAGATTTGATGAGAAACAAACTGAAATCTAATGTATTATTGAGTGTAAATGTTCACTGACCGTTGATCTCCGGTGTGTGTTCATGATAGGACATGAGAGTAACAGTTCACGCAGACCCATCACGACATTGTATGACATCACTGAGCACAACATTTATTCACAATTTCTCCCTTTGTGTTCAGAAAAAGAAAGAAAGTCATATAGAGTTGTAACAACACAGGGGTGAGTAAACAATGACTGAATTTCCATTTTTGGATGAACTAATCCTTTAATTTTTTACAATAAAGAGTCATTGAGCCTGTATACATGCACACCAATGAGCTGATTACACCCAAACAAAATTAGCTTATTAAAAAGCCTGACAAAGCAAGAAATGTGTTCCCAATTGAAGAGGCATGCACACAACACTTGCAATTGTTGGATTAGCCGGTTAGAATGCTGGTAAAATTTTGTACATGCAATGCAAAATTGTTGTAATGGGCAAAACCTACTTGTCTGTTTACTCTTAAGCCTTACACCGATAAACACATTATTCACTATACATTTTGAGATTTCTCCATTATTTGATACATAATTCAGATCGTGAAGTACTAAATCTCTAATCAGGATAATCAGGTGTGTTATCAGATAAATAAGACATCTAGCATGAGCTGTTTTGGTGATCCTTGAGGAATTGAACAAGAAACACTGCAGATAGTCCTCGATCATGTTTGTTGCTTACAGTAACGAGTTCATGAAGACATATGATTATGTGTTTAGCTGGGTCTTGGCTTCTGGACAAAATTAATTAGAGGTTGGCAGTATGACTCCCACACTGATCAGCTTTTTGTTGTTGTCGATTATAATGAGTCTTTAAATAATCTTTGTGTTCTTGTTCAGGTTTGCAGTGAAAACAGTGATTTCTAATCTACGCTTCACTTATAATAAGAGAACATCGCAACACTGTTCTAGACATTGATTGGTTATGTTGAAGGACATCTTTTTTGGCTGTTGATTTAAATCTAAGGCAGTGTGGATGTTAACGGTTTCAGTTCTTGTGGCGTTTGCTTGCCTGTTCTCCTTTTTTTCCATTCCTCTTTCTGACCCATGTTTCTCAACTTGTTTTTAAGTTTAAGACACAAAACCAAAGATGTGTACTAAAGGCTGAATATCTTTAAACATCATTAATATTGTTAAGATTCAACATCGAGATTGTTCAAATGAATATGCGATTAATCAGAAAATCTAAATGTTTAGCACAAATCCTTATATTTTTATTCTAAGTCAATCATTTTTGTTTCATTAAAACATATAAAATATTGTATTTTGTTAAAGCAATTTCCAATTCTTTTGTCCTATCCCTGGAACCTGCTAAAATTATGTTACACAGTAAATACATTGTACTGTGTGTATTAATGGTAGTGTATAGTAGTGAAAGAGGCCTAATATCAAGTGGGACCAGTCAGAGGCTTTTGAATTAATTAAAATATTATTTATTTTTTTTAACTTTTCTCAATGTTGCAATTTGGTAATTTTTGGTAATTCAAACGCATGTCATTTCTTGGTTTACATTATTACTATTACAACTATTATTATTTGTGTTATTTACTGTGGTCTTGAGAATGTTTTTGAACATTGTACCGGAATAAAACCTAAGTGCAACCAAAAAGTCCAAGGTTGTGAAAATTTGTAAAAACATTTTGTGCTTGCCTGGGAACAACAAAGGGGAAATTGAAACCTTTATGAGACTTCTGTTACTTGTGACTCTGATTGATAATTTACACTCACAACAGTAAACTGTGGAGTTCTGCATCACAACAGGCCTCTTTGGATGAATGGTCATAAGGGATATTAAAGTTGCTGGTAAGATAGACTGTATATGAATGTTATAAATTTACTGTGGATACATTGTCATTAAGACATAATGTAAATATTTAATATATTAAAGCTCTTAAAAATATGCAACTACACATCTTCATCTCTGTCTACAGAATTATTATGTATGGTTATGTTTATTTATAACCTCTGGAGTTAACCTTCAATTACCAGAGATTACAGTATATCAGTCCAGCTGGCTTTTGATTCATTCACATATACAAGAAGAGAAGATCATTTCTGTGTCAGGAGGACATCATGGTTTGTGAAAAGGCAGGATCGTGTCTTAAAAGGTATGTCATTCACAAGTCAGTACTGTTTGCCATTTATCTGCATTCACACAGCAAAACGGTCAAAGACGAATGCAGGATACTGTAAGCTGTTTTCTGTCCCAAAGGATTATAATTAAATAGTTACTGTAAGATATTCTAAGGACTGTTTCCCACATCTTGCATATGTGTTTGACAGCCATGAAAGCCTGTATGTTTTCTATTAAATTAAAAACTATAAGAAAAGAATCATTATAATAATGCAGTCACGATGTGTTAAACTTTTAAAGGCATTCGTGGGGCATTTACACTCACTGAGCACTTTATTAGTAACACCTGTTCAACAGAGAATGACCAGACTGTTTCGAGCTGACAGAAAGGCACAGATGACACATTGTAGTGAGCAGAATATCATCTCAGAATGCACAACATGTCAAACCTTGAGGGTGATCGGCTACAACAGCAGTAGCTGTTGGGCACTTTATTAAGAGCATAGGGTTCCTAATAAAGTGCTCATTGAGTGTATTTCAACAGTGAATATTGTTCTTAGAGGAGGCTATGAATGAGAGATTTAATTTATTTATGACTGTGTACAAAGTCATTAGACAATTATATATTTAAATTTACATAGACTTCTAATTCTGCTGTAGGCCTACATTCTGTTGCCATGTGAGAGATTATACAACTACACAACTAAAACCTGATATTATTATTCTTTAATTATTTACCTTTACACCTGAAACAGAAGTATGTTAAAAAGGAAGTATTTGACATAACGCTTAATTCTCATTGCAAAATAAGATGGATACTAAAATAGGGAAGTGTTCAAAGAAACATTTGGGCTTGCATATTGTTTGAGTGCTGTACACTTTGGATTTATATGCAAAATAATGAAATCGGACAAAGAACAAAGATACTTATTATTGTAAGGTTTTTTAAACAGGTTTTATGAACTGGTGAACAAGCCGTTCAATGTTTTGCAGGTTTTTTCATGAACTACAGTGAAACAGGTTATAAAGGTGATGTAGCATAAAAACACGCTATATACAGTGCATTCAGAAAGTATTCATGATGGGTACCATCGGTGGACAGCCATTTTCAGGTTTTTCCAGAGATGTTCGATTGGGTTCAAATCTGGGCTCTGGCTGGGCCACTCAAGGACATTCACAGAGTTGTCTCTAAGTCTCTCTTGTGTTATCTTGGCTGTGTGCTTAAGGTCATTGTCCTTTTGGAAGGTGAACCTTCGGTCCAGTCTGAGGTCTTGAGCTTAGCTGGATATCTGTTTACTTACGTAAACATGTTTGTGCCTCGTGCAGTCGCTATGAGTTTTGTCTGTTGCACTAGTGCATGGTAGAACTCTGGCATACCGTAAGACTGAATAGTGTTCTCCATCCCGGAATACAACCAATGGGAAGCGAGAGTGTTTCCCTGGTAATGTGGAAGACCCGCTTCACTGTGTCTATCCAGCATGTATGCCTTGAGCGTCCTCAACAAGTTCTTAATTCGTGTTGCAACATGGCTGTCTTCTGGCATGGTGTCAACAACAGAAGTACTAAAATGACCTGTGTCATGCCACAAACATCTGCTTAGATGATGCGGAAAATCTCAGTGTTGTGACACAGCCATCTTCTGGCATGATGTCAACAACAGTAAAAACAGGGCTAAGTGTCCTGTGCTACTGCAGAAATGTTACACTCTTGTTACCGGCTTGCAACCGCTGGGAAGCGAGAGCGTTGCCCTTGTAATGTGGAAGAAGCCGGTCCAAATATTTGAGAGATGTTTACATTGCCTGGAAAGAGGAAAATTAGGACAGTATGAAATTAACTTCTGCTTATATACTCACTTTTAGAACAGCATAGGTGGCACATCAAGCTTCACTAGCCAATCAAATGAATCGAATAGGGTTTCAAGGTCACCGGCCCTTGGAGGAGCTCCCACAGCATCAGCTTCTGAACCAGCGTCGAAGTTACCTTCTTGATCTATCAATTCTCTAAGATGTAGAGTTTCATAGCAATTTCCCTGATAATAGTATCAAATGACATATATGGAGTAGATTATCCTGTCACACATGCTAGTTTATACAGTAGGAGTGATAGACAAGGACATCTCAGTATGCAAATGTATAAAGTTAAATAGAGATAGCAAAGAATGTTTCTATTCTGTTTGTGTTATGAATAAATCTTGCATATCACGTCTCTACTTTTAGATGTCTGGTGGTCTTTTTTGTGGCTGCAATGGTTTTGATCACGATTATACTGTGGTATAAACACACTCCCCCATCATACGCTTGCTTTTATAAAGCAGCAGTGGCAGCAGATAATGGGAAATGCTCTGAGATTGGGAAGTAAGATCATTTAATTCATTTGTTTCTTGCATGCAAAATAAGTCAGAATGTACATTTTGAATGTCTGCAACACGAGTCAGTTTTTCACTTTCAGTCTTTATGTTTTCAGGGACATCTTGAAGCTGAAAGGTTCAGCAGTTGATGCTGCTATTGCCGCTCTTCTTTGTTTGGGTGTGGTTCATCCCCACAACCTGGGTTTAGGAGGAGGTGTGATTTTCAACATATATGATGCATCAACAGGTACTTTGAGTTTGAGAGACCTTAGACACCATAGATCTTCCACAATGTCCTAAATTCTTTAGTTAGTTTGCATATTTATTAGGGCTGTTGAATAAAGCATGAATACAGTGTGATTCATTCTTGTTTTAATCATGGACCATAAGAATATTCCCATCATTGGAGCAATTCAAGCTTGAAATACCGCCATTTTCAACTCCAGCTGTATAGGCAACACACAGCTGTTCAGAGATCAAACCACACTCAGCGTCGCTTGATGCTATAGACAGCACAAGATGAAAATGCATTCTTGGGTTCAAAAACACTTGGACAGAGTGCAATGCTGTTTCAAACTATGTTTAACTTGACACAGCAACTTAAAAAGTGCTACTATGTTTATGATGTGAAAACAGCCGTCGTGTTTTCCAGGCTAAAGAGGAAATTGACCATCCAAGCTGTTATCAGCATCAGGTCCAAAAGCAATTGTCTGTCATGGTATGATGGTGTGCCAATGGCAATGAATGGGTAACTTGCAAATCTGTGAGGGCACCGTTAATGGTACATAGATATGTACCAATTTTGGATCAATATATGCTGCCATCTAGACGGTGTCTTTTTCTGGGATGTTCCTGCATTGGGAATGCAGGTGCTAGATTGGCCTGACAGCAGTCCTGACCTCTCTCCAATTGAGAATGTTTGGCGCATTATGTTGTGCACTATATGGCAATGAAAGCCAATTGCTTAGCTTAAGACCTGCATAATGGATGAATGGGGGGAAATTCCGCTAGCCAAACTTAACAAACTGGTATCTTCAGTGCCAAAATGCTTAATAAGTGTTATTAAAAGTTACTGAGTGGTAAACACTTCACTGACCCAGTTTTCTTGGAGCATGTTGCAATCATCTGATCTTAAATTAGTGTTAAGACATTTTAATTCACAAGGTAAAAAAATCAAATAATGTATTGTTGTAGCGCTTTCAATATAGCACAAGGTGAATAGAATTTACAAATCACTCCTTTTGTTTTTATTAGCATTTTTTATACTTTCTCAACTTTTTTGGAATCTGGGTTGTATATTTATTAGTGCTGTCAGTAGCTCATTTTTTTTTTAACCTTGATTAAAAGTATACATTTTGTAGTTAATCACGATTAATCACAGATTTTGAAAGTGCTGAAAATTGACACTAGATATACTTATATTCTTGTCCATCTTAGGAAAGAATAAAAACATTATGTAACAATATTAAGCTTTATTAACATTTTCCATACAAAGCCTTCCACAAGCAATGCACTAAAACAGCAGCAATTCCAGTAACATTAAACGTTTCCCAAAGTCTATGTGGGAGTTTGACTAATTGAAAGAACTAGTTTCCTAATAGGTTGCATTTTCACGGCATGTCGCATTAATTCTCTTAAACTCTCATCCTCCACAATATTAATCTGCTGGTAGACTGTGACTATCCGCTTTTTTACAGCAATCGTGAAGCTGCGTTCATGATTCATGCCAGTGCCTAGCACCGCTTTGAACTCACCATGAAAAGCGCTTCCAGACAAAAACGTCTTATTCTGCATTTTGGTGATGGTTAAAACTTGCTTCTGTGGGAATTAAATGCACCTTACAAGTCCCATCTGGGCTTGTTTTGTACATCATACAGTGCTAAGAGCTTCTTTCTCCATAATTTTATCACTGACAGGAAAGCGCTGTCAGAGATTATTGTAATTACTAAGATTTCTGCGGCTCTATCAT
The DNA here is from genome assembly GCF_025860055.1 of Xyrauchen texanus. Classification (NCBI taxonomy): domain Eukaryota; kingdom Metazoa; phylum Chordata; class Actinopteri; order Cypriniformes; family Catostomidae; genus Xyrauchen; species Xyrauchen texanus. The sequence goes on along the minus strand of NC_068280.1, from coordinate 942,999 downwards.
AGGAGAGTATTACAACAGTACCGCCCATGGAATGTCAATGGGATCGCCGCGTTATGCTATTTTATGCTAAGCTTGTAGGCTCGCCGTGGTAGAAGGGCTCTGTGTTTGTTTGTGAAGTGTGCATCAGTGTAATCTACACTAGACATTACAAAGGTTCCCCCCTTCACAAAAGTGTTTATGCTGTATTAACGTTAAACAAGTTAATTGCGATTAAGAAAAATTAACACATTAAACGTTTTTAAATAATTGCATGTGTTAACACGTTAATTCTGACAGCATTAATATTTATCTCATTAAATTGGAGCCTTTGTGGTTTAATAATATTACTAGGACAAAATGTGATTTTAATCAGTGGGCTGAATGTTAATATAATTACATTTGTACGTCAGATGGTATCAGATTTTGGTATCTGAGCATTTTTACGAGGAAGAGTACAAGTGCAAATCTGATCAGTATCGGGACATCCCTACTTATAAAGTATTTAACTTGGAAGCTGTTAAAAATGGACAGACATGAAATAAGAAATATAAGCGGAAGGTGGTTGATCTTTACCTCATTTGAGAGACAAGTGGGCACAGACCATTTTGGTTGACCTTTTTTATTTGACGGAGAAAATATATCCTTTTCATGTACACTGAAATGAAACATTTATTTTCTTCTACAGGAAACGTGGAGACAATTGATGCAAGAGAAAGTGCTCCAATGAGCGCCTATGAAACCATGTTTGGCACTGATGCCCAGATGGCACAGAAAGGTACATCAGCAATTATGTACATAAAACCAAGTCCAGCGTCCAAGGTGCTTTTTATAACAGAAAACAATCAGTAAATGCAGCAGTTCACACAGAAGCTGTTATTAGTTCTCTCTCATTTGAAAAGTAAATCTATCAGACAATTCTTTCCCCATTTAGCCCATTTTGAATGATTAAACCACTCCTCTTTTTTGCATCAATGGCAGGAGTGTTTTCCATTGCTGTACCAGGACAAATTCGTGGTTACGAGGTGGCACACAAAAGATATGGGAGACTGCCATGGAAGGAACTGTTCAAACCCAGTATAAATTTGGCACGTGATGGTTTTAAAATCAACAAGGCTTTGGCTGATGGCATTGAACACAAACGTTCAGCAATTCTGAATGATGAAACATTGTGGTAAATTTATATATAAATAGTAATTTTATATTAAATCTTGCAGCATAATACATTTTTTACTTGTCAAACAATGAATCCTGTAACTCACTCTACTGGTCTGATCACTCTCACTAATAATGTTTATTACATTACCTTGCTGTTGCTCTTCCCTCTTTAGGGCTTTTCACACCAAGCTTACCCCTGGGTTATCTTCTTTTTAAACCCTGCTTTTAACCCTGTGTAAAGCTACGTTTCACACTTTAAATTTGAAAAGGGGTTTATTCACCGCTTTTGCACTGCTTTAGTGCTTTTCATCATCAGCACAGTCTGCACAGACCATATGTGTGTGGCCCAGATTGTCTCGACATGAGGACAGTCCTCGTGCGTCTGCTTATGACTGTACTAAAAGAGTACCACAAAGCAGTCATAGCGCACCTGCGTCGAACACGTTCCTATTCACTCGTGGTCAAAAGAGTATTCTTTGAGAAGCTGCGCAAACAAGAGTATACCCAAGCCTTTAGATGGTTACAGAAAGATGTTCAGCAACACACAACCAATCAGAAAATGTCTCAGTGCTAACCTCATTTAATATTCATGCGCTTTGTGCATTCGCAAAACTTTCATGTGCTGTTTAGGTTCTCCGTCTGAAGAAAACCGGTATAATGTATAATCAATAACTGTGAAGGCATACGCATTAACTGCCATGACAACAGCGTTATGCTGTATGTTTCAGAAGAGGAAAGACTGGTTGCCCAGGGTTTACAAATGTAGTGTGAAACGTGAATACCCAGGGTAAAGCTTGAACAGTGTGACACAAGATAACCAAGGATTTCATTTTCCCAGGGTTATGAATGACCAATGTAAAAAGCCCTTTTCTCTTTCTGGTTTTCAGTGAAGTGTTTTGTGATACTTCAAGAAAAGAAACCCTTAAGGAAAATGATATTTTAAGACTTCCTAAACTGGCGCAAACCTATCAGACGATAGCAGATTATGGGCCAGATGTATTTTACAGTGGGTCTCTAGCCAATGATATAGTCAAGGATATCAGTGATAGAGGTAATTCCATGTTTGCTCTCTTTTTCATATTATTCAAAATAAGGTCAGTTTACCTTTTGCTGTATACAGTATATATACACACATGCAGTATGAAGGGTATGTTTCTGGTAATACAGGAGGGAATATAACACTTCAGGATCTTAAGGAATACAAGGCAAAAATGAATAAGACGTTGAACATTACTGTGGGAGATAACAACGTTTATGTTCCTACTTCTCCATCCAGCGGGCCTGTGCTCGCACTGATACTCAACATACTCAAAGGTGAGACAGTGTGTTGTGTCTGTGTGTTTTGGATATGTGGCACAAAGATTTTGTGTCCTTGTTACAGATTTTTACAAAGAAGGTCAAAGCATTCAAAATAATTAATACAGCAATCAGAACATATTATAATTTTTCATAAATAATTGCAAATTCCTCTTACACTGATGAGACAAAAAAAGATGACCACCTGCCTAATCCGCATTCCGCCAAATCAGTGCCAACCCACCAAGTCATGAATCGGATTGAGATCCGGGAAACACACTGAACTCTTCAACATGTTCCAGGAACCATTCCTGAACAATGTGTGCAGTGTGGCATTATCCTGCTGAAAGAGGCCACTGCCATCAGGGAATACCACTGCCATGAAGGGGTGTACATGGTCTGCAACAATGTTTGGGTGGGTGGCACATGTCAAATCATCCGCATGAATGGCTGGACCCAGTGTTTCCCAGCACAACATTGCCTAGAGCATCACACTTCCTCCAACGGCTTGTCGTCTTCCCACTGTGCATCCTGGTGCCATCATTTCCCCAGGTAAACTGCGGACACGTCAACATGATATAATAGAAAATGAGACTCATTGGACCAGGCGACCTTCTTCCACTGCTCCAAGGTCCAGTTCCGATGCTCTCGTGCCCTTTGTAGGCACTTTCGACGTTGGACAGGGTGCGATGCACTGTGTGTTGTTACACGTTCCTCCCGTAATAATCATTAAAATTTTCTGTGATTTGTACCACAGTAGACCTTCTGTCGGTTAGGACTAGACAGGATAGCCTTAATTGCCCTCTCGCATCGATGGGCCTCTGGTTTGTCCCTCCTCGGACCATTGTCAGTATATATATTCACCACTGCTGACCGTGAGCACCCCAAAAGCCATTTTAGAGATGCTCTGACCCAGTCGTCTGGTCATAACTATTTGGCTCTTGTTAAAGTCACTCAGGTCTTTACTCCTGCCCATTTCTCCTGCATTCAACACAAGTGCCACTTTTCCAATGTCAAGTCTGTAACACTGATTTTAACTCATTCTTCTGTACTCCTTTTCCTTTTAGGACGTTTGTCTAAGTCATTGTTGACCGATCAAATCAAAATTTCATAACTCACATTTCTTACTCTCCAAACTCAAGAATGATCTGCTCAAAGTTCTTGCTTTGTTTAAATGGGCTGCCTGCTATGAACATGCAAAGTTTTTGACAGGAAGAAATTGTCTCAAAGGCTTCAGATTGGCAAAACAAATCGTACCATGGCAACAATTTATTTGGATTAGTTTACTAAGGGCAAGCGTTTTAAATAATGTTAAAATAGTGTAAGGAAAAGTATACATTTGAACACACAGAATGACATTTAAAGGGACAACTGAGACCAAAAATTCACCTTTTCCATTTTAGGTTACAACTTCTCACCTCGCAGTGTTTCTACACAAGAGAAGAGGACTTTAACATATCATCGCATAATAGAGGCATTTCGCTTTGCTTATGCCCAGAGGACTAAACTTGGAGACCCACTGTATGTCAACATTAATGATGTGAGTTCAGCTTGTATATATTTGTATTTATGGATTTATTGGGAGTATTTTTACTGGATTTATCATCCTATATTATGAGTTTTAAGTCAACCCACCTCTCAAATTCTTAAATCTTAACTCCAGATTGGCTACAACATCTGATCTATTTAATTCAAGGTCTGAGTTGAGTATTTTTTATGGCCTTTGTAAATCTTGTTTTAATTCTCATTTGTCAAGGTCATCCAAAACATGACCTCAGAGCACTTTGCCAACAACATCAGGAATAAGATCACAAACACTACTCACCCAGGAAGCTACTATGAACCTGAGTATTATGTACCTGATGTCAATGGGACGTCTCACCTCTCTATCATCGCAGAAGATGGAAGTGCTGTGGCCGTCACCAGCAGTATCAATGATCAGTAAGAGAACGAGAACCTTCTAGATCATTGTGTTTTAATCATGTGTCTGAGGACCTCTAGTACTGTGCATTAGATGTCTCAATAATCTGATACACCCAGTTCAGATCACTGAGTCTCAACTGACAAAATTAATTCAGATGTATTTGAAACGGAGACATCCAAAATGTGCAAACAAATGTGACGCTATTTATTCAGTAGTGCTAAATAAAACAGCCTGTTAAATGCTTGGTTTGAGATGGCTCTAAAGTTACAAGCCAGGAGTGAGTTATTTTTTTAGCAGCCTTTTCTGCCCCACACAGCCGAAAGGAATACACCAACACTGATTGTCCAGCAAAATGTCTATTATTTAATTTTCACACAGTTTTATAAGATATAAGAGACACGATTCCAGTCTACAACTACATTTATTGGAGTTATAGTTAAAGTATGTATTTTATTTAACCTATCTTAATATTCAGAGACAACTATAAGTAAGCCATTCATATTAACATTTTCTTGAAAACTGTGAACTATGTCTCTGGTGCAATAAAAAGTCCTGTGTTTGTTTTGAGTGACCCACTTAGACCCGCTCAACCAATTCTGTAAGTTTGGGGTGGGACTATCTGACTGTTTGTACAATTGCAGTCTTTGGAAAGCAGTTTTGAAAACATTGTTTATATTTTAAATTGGTTCGGTGGCGAAATCACAGAAATCACTTACTGTAAAAGTCAGAATCGGACACTGCGGGAAGATCCATGTGCAGAGTTTATTAGAAAGAGACCACCTGCCTAATCCGCATTCCGCCAAATCAGTGCCAACCCACCAAGGCATGACTCGGATTGAGATCCGGGAAACACACTGAACTCTTCAATATGTTCCACGAACCATTCCTGAACAATGTGTGCAGTGTGGCAGGGCACATTATCCTGCTGAAAGAGACCACTAATATCCCATTGTCATGGAGGTGTGTACCTGGTCTGCAACAATGTTTAGGTAGGGTGGCTCATGTCAAATTGACATGCACATGAATGGACGGACCCAGGGTTTCCCAGCAGAACATTGCCCTGAGCATCACGCTCCCTCCACCGCCTTGTCATCTTCCTACAGTGCATCCTGGTGCCACCACTTCCCCAGGTAAATGGCGCACACATACACGGCCGTCCACAAGATGTAAAAAATCGGGACTCATCAGACCATGCAACAATCTTCCACTGCTTCAAAGTCCGGTTTCGACACTCATTGTTGGCTGTTTCCACGGTGGACAGGGGTCATTATTTGTTTGTTTGTTGTTGTTTTTTGGGACGAAGGTGGGGTCAGGTTTTTTGGTTAATTTCACATAAATGATTGCTTCACACCTACTCAAGAGCTTGTCCATTCAAAAATGTCTAAGGATTATATTTTCTCAACTTGAAAACATTCTTGTGTTTGTTACCGTTTCCAGTTTTGGTTCTCTGGTGATGTCACCCTCAACTGGCATAATCTTTAATAACCAGATGGATGATTTCTGCTCTCCTGGTTTTAATAATAGCAATGGGGTGCCCCCTTCACCCAATAACTTCATTCAACCAGGTATAAGACTCATATGAGTTTAAATTAATTACTACCAACACTGCTCTTATCAGTACATGGAAGTGTTTACAGGTAAAAGTACTGTTCAGTAACTGTATATGCAATCTTCTTTTGTCTTTTGACCAGGTAAACAACCACTTTCATCAATGTCTCCCACGATAATATTTGACAAACACAACAAAGTCAAAATGGTGGTTGGGGCTTCAGGTGGGCCAAAAATCACCACAGGAACTGCTCAGGTAACTAAAGACTCATAAACAGATTTTAATTATTTAAATATGGCTCATGTTTGGATACATATTTACACCTTTATGTAACATTCTGTACATTTACAGCACATAATAAATGCCAATATCAGAAATGTAATTATTTATTCTGAATAGGGCCTGCATAAAATTGTTTTACTATAATTTTGTCATTTTAAAATGTATTTGTTATAATAACATAGCTTTTCACGTCTCCTGTCTCTCTCATCTTAGGTGATCATGAATGTCCTGTTCTTTAACTATGATCTGAACAAAGCTGTTAAAGAACCCAGACTTCACAATCAGTTAATGCCCAACAGGACCTCTGTGGAAAGTGACTTTGAGGAGGTCAGATTCGTACACTTGATGACAAAAGTTGCATAAAGGTGCACTTAGTAATATTTGTGTTTGTTTTATTGACTCCTGTGTTGTGTAGATGCAATATCATGCAAAAATGGTTCTAAGTTACAAGGGATTATTGAGATAAAGCGAAGTAATATTGGGCTGGTCATGTGATCTCAACATGGCAGCACACATAATGTGCTATAAATAAACACATATCAGCCACAACTAAACAGTTGAACAACAATTAAAAGCACCTGCCTAATATTGTGTCGGTCCCCCTCATGCCGTCAAAATAGCGCCAACCTGCATCTGAGAACAGCATTCAGAGATGATATCCTTCATCACAATTGTACAGAGTGGTTATCTGAGTTACTGTAGACTTTACCAGTTCAAACCAGTCTGACCATTCTCTGCTGACCTCTCTCATCAACAAGTGTTTCGTACACAGAACTGTCGCTCACTGGATGTTTTGTGTTTTTGGCACCATTCGGAGTAAATTCTAGAGACTGTTGTGTGTGAAAATCCCAGAAATACTCAAACCAGCCCGTCTGACACCAACAATCATCCATGTGATTATCTAATCAGCCAATCGTGTGTCAGCAGTGCATAAAATCATGCAGATACGGGTCAGGAGCTTCAGTTAATGTTCACATCAACCATCAGAATGGGGAACATTTTATCTCAGTGATTTGAAGTGTGGCATGATTGTTGGTGTCAGATTGTTGGTGTCTGTGTATGAGAGAGGTCAACAGAGAATGGTCAGACTGGTTTGAACTGGTAAAGTCTACAGTAACTCAGATAACCACTCTGTACAATTGTGCTGAAGAATATCATCTCTGAATGCTGTTCTGACACGCGGGTTGGCGCTGTTTTGGCGGCTCGAGGGGGGCCGACACAATATTAGGCAGGTGCTTTTCTGGTTAACTGTGTCAACATTTTTCATTTCATGCATTAATTCTTCAGGCCTAATTTAAAAAACAAAACTATGCTATGCTAAACAGAAATAATTTATTTCTGTTTAAAAGTTTAGCGCTAACTAAGTGCACCTTTAATGTAAAACTTGATAAGTAGATTAACATAATCAGCATACTACAAATGATCAGATTTTGTCTTTTGTTTATGTGTGTTTATGTGTGTTTATGTGTGGCTGTTTGTGGATATACAAATGCTGCAGAGTGTATATCAGGACTTGCATCGGACATATCTTCATGAAATAAAGGTAATACTACCCAGCGACACAATAGCAAAGGTTCAGGCAATTGTGCAACAACAGGGGGAAATCTGTGCTAAATGTGATGACAGGAAGCGAGGCTATCCTGCAGGATACTGACCCCGGCTCCCTCTCTCTTCTCACCTATTGGGAACATTCAGACAACATTCACATTCAGAAGTGGTTATACCTTTACTGTAACTCAAAACTCCTCTCTTCAAACTTTGAATGGAATTGTTGACACTTGTATTTGCTTGTTTATTAGTATGAAGCATTTTATAAGTATTTCTGATGCACTTCCAGGAGTCATTAAGATCCAGTGTTAATTAGAAAGTAATCCACAACACATTACTACTGTAATTACATCAATACAACTGTAATCAGATTACACTACTCATTACTTCTTGAGAAAAGCAATCACATTACTATTTAATACTTTTAATTAAGTAACTTTTTCAAGAAAATGTTGTTGTTCTGCATTCAAAATAATATTTATATATGTTCTCATTGTTTATTGTAAGATGCAAGTCATACTCTCAGCACCTCAAGTGTCCCTATAATCACTCATTAGTGACTCTCCAGCGGTTACAGGAACATATTTCACATTTTAATTGTATTTGACATAATATTATTGTACAAATATGTGTAACCCAGTCAATGTACTTAAAATAAATACACTTAGTAACTGTAGTCTAATAACCCAAATGTAAAGTGTAATCCTGTACACTACTTTTTTTAAAGTAATTCGATTAAAGTAACTAATTGCTTTGTCACAGTTACTAATAATAGGCTTAGTTCCAGTATGACAGGGGTACAAGGATAAGAGATGATTCAAAGAAAAGAGAATTGATACAACAGAATTGTTTCAGAAATGCAACAGAGGCATTAAACAGATCATTCATGTAAACATCAGAAGAAAGCCCTTAACACCACCATCTAGTGGCCATCATCAAGTCAGTCTTAAAGAGCATACGGTCTATAGGCATTCAGTGGGCTGGGGGTTCTCCAGTCAACATAACTACAGTTCTGTGAAAAAAGTATTTGCCCTCTTTCTAATTTCTTCTGTTTTTTTGTATTTGTCATCCTAAATTGTTTTAGATCTTCATATGAGATATAACATAAAACGAAGGCAATCTGATTAAGCACAAAGTTTACAACATATATATTTTTATTGAAGCAAAAAAGTTATCCAACACCTATATCACCCATGTGAAAAACGAACTGCCCCCTTAAACTTAACAGCTGGTTGTGTCACCTTTAGCAGCAACAATTGCATCAAGCGCGTCTGATAACTGGAGATCAGTCTTTCACAACGCTGTGGGGGAATTCTGAGTTCACAGAACTGTTTTAGTTCAGACACATTGAAGGGTTTGAGGATGAACTGCCCATTTAAGTCCTGCCACGGCATCTCAATCGGGTTCAAGTCAGGCCTTTAACTTTAATTTAGCCGCTTTTGAGTCATTCAGAGGGGGACTTCCTCCTATGTGCTGGATCATTGTCTTGCTGCATAATCCAGTTGCGCTTGAGCTTCAACTCACAGACTGATGACGGGACGTTCTCCCTTATGATTTTCTGCTAGAGAGCAGAACTCAGTTGAGTTTCCCTCAATTGTTTATTGTGGCATGGGGGGCGTGGTCGTGGTTTGGTTGGGGCGATGGAGGAGTCAGGAGACAATGAGGCAGTTTCAAGGTTAGTATCTTTAATTTCCGTAACTTCGACACAGATACAACGGTAACCGTCGTTATAATTGTACACAACAAGGCACAGGTCTCCACTCTCTGGCTGTCGTGTTTCATGCATTCACTCTCTCCCCCTCTCGACATTTGGCGTTCCTTAAATGTCTCTCTCCGTATCACCTATAACAAGACACAGGTGACAAGCCTTACCGCTCTCTCTCTCGCCCGCAGACCGACACACGACCACGCCCCCCATGCCACATTTATGTTTTATGTTAGATTTTATTATAATTTGTATTCAAATAGATATACAGAAAAACAGGAGAAATCAGGATGGGGCAAATACTTTTTCAAAGGACCGTCTGTGACTCGGACGACTTCATTTTCATAGAAATAAGGAAGTGTCCACACCTATGGGAATGTATTTACATATGACTCAGACATTGACTGAATCCTGAACAATGAGCCACTGACTCACAGAATGGGGCTGCGGCACCTCGAGCCATCACAGACAAAAGCTGATAGCCTTAGCAAGATTCATTCACATACACTCTTGTTCAAGTTGACAAACAGGATGCAGAGATGTAGACGATCTGACAGAATCATGATACCAAATACCCTGAAAGCCCAATACAATGTTTTTCATGTGATGTTATATGAAAGAGAGTGGATCACCTGATCTTATAGTGACACTTAAATGTGCAATCCCACAGTATGTATAATATTACATTTGGACTTATTTAAAATTGTAATAGTCTAGTGAGAATGTTTGGAAATTTAAATGAATTTATTGCACTAGTGTCATTTCATTTCCTCGTGACCCCAGAGCCGCGAATCAAACATCTTTGACAAAAGTACTGTAAGTACTGCTAAATCTTTGGATTTCTACATTAATCTGTTCAATTAAATGCTGTGTATTACATTCTCTCACTAACATGTATTCATTAGTAAATAATGGAGGTTTTTTTTGTGTGTCCCTTGATTTATTGTCCACACTGTTATGTCATGATACTATAACCTTTACTTGAACATTTACATTTACATTTATGCAATTGGCAGATGCTTTTATCCAAAGCGGCTTACAGTGCAATTATTACAGGGACAAGCCCTGGAACAACTTGGCGTTAAGTGTCTTACTCAAGGACACAATGGTGGTGATTGTGGGGATCAAACCAGCAACCTTCTGATTACCACTGTATTATACAGTGCCCTTATTACAGGGACAATCCCCCCAGAGCAACCTGGAGTTAAGTGCCTTACTCAAGGACACAATGGTGGTGATCAAACCAGCAACCTTCTGATTACCACTGTATTATACAGTGCCCTTATTACAGGGACAATCCCCCCGGAGCAACCTGGAGTTAAGTGCCTTACTCAAGGACACAATGGTGGTGATCAAACCAGCAACCTTCTGATTACCACTGTATTATACAGTGCCCTTATTACAGGGACAATCCCCCCGGAGCAACCTGGTTAAGTTAAGTGCCTTACTCAAGGACACTGTAACATAGACTCAGTTAGGTTGGGATCCATAAGCAGTGTTTTATTGAAACTCACAGATATGGTCTGGCAATGGGGGTATCAGGGCAAACGTAGGCAGAGCAGGAGCGTAGTGAGTGAAGCAGGATGTCAGGGCAGGCAGCAAAGGGTAATCACGAGGAGACAGGCAAGGTTCAGGTAGGCAGGCAGTGTTCAACTGTAGTCAATAGGCAAAGCAAGGTCGGTAGGCAAATAATCAAACAAGAATGGTCGTAGAACGCTCAGTAGAGTAGCCGGAACAAACAAGACTTCGCCCTGAGTGTGTAACTGCGTGAAGCTTAAATAGAGGGAGCAGGGATGGGAATCAGCTGTAAATTTAATCAAGCCCGGTATGTGGGTGCATGGGTGATTAGAACTCAGGTGAATCAGATCTCCGGTGGCCGATCGCGGAGGTGCTCTCGAAAGCGTTTGTGACAGACACAATGGTGGTGACTGTGGGGATTGAACCAGCTACCTTCTGAGTACCAGTTATGTGCTTTAGCCCACTACCACCACCACACTTGAACATTAAAGGTGTGCTACTCTTCTATCCTAGCTTAATATGCTGAAACAACTATAAGTATATTTAACTATACTATAAGTTAATTTTCTCAAAAAATGCAAACACTGCACCTCTGTGCCGCAATTAAATTTCCTGTTTGTTTTGACTGACCTGTCTAGACCCCACCCACCAACACTGACTCAGCCCACCCCACAACTCACATAATGATGATAAAAATATATTCTTCATTCTTAGTTTATGATACATAATGCATTAACTAATGTTAACAAATGGAACTTTAATGTAAAGTGTTCCCTAAAATGTTAATAGATATATTCAATAATAATAAAGTCTAGATCTAGCTGATCTATTACTTATTGTGATCTATCTCATTATACTAGAGTCAGACAGTGTAGCTGCACCACAGGCCATCAAGAGGAACAAAACTCATGTTTAAAGGTGCAGTGTAAGATTCAGAAACGCTTGTTATTAGTGACACCTGTGGCCGTTCAATGAACTGCAGCAACTACATGACGCTCGCGCTCGTGCGCACACTCCAAAGTGACACGAGCATCAACCAAAACAATGATGAACGTTTGTTTGGTTTACTCTGAGTTTGTGCTGGAGCCGGACGTTTGCTGGATTCATCTCTAAGATAACGTTATCTACTGTTGCCGTTTGTTGTCGCTGTTGAATAGCGGAAGAGAAGCGCTGAGACTGCCATGAGCATAAACGTCACATCCTTTGGATTTTCCCTGCAAAAGCGACCCGCTTGAATGATTGAAGAATGTTTATGGGCATTCAATGTGATTTTTCTGAGGTCTGAATAATATAGATAATGTTCAGTGCACAATTGTGTATTTTGTGTAACCTTTTAAAAGTGCTTTTCACTGTGTCTCATTCACCCATTCGTTCACCAGCGATGGCAGAGCTGCCATGCAAGGCGCTAGCCTTGCATAAACATAATGATATAAACTATCAGTCTATATTATAATAATATCTACTAAAATATATTTGAAATAAGTGTTCTCTGACCAATTTAATAAAATTAAAGCATGGGAAGTTCTTCTTAAAGGACGTACAAGGTATGTGTAAGAAGATTTTAATTCATTTGTATGGAGTAAGACATTTGTTAGTTAGGTTTTTAATATATGGATATATACACTCACCTAAAGGATTATTAGGAACACCTGTTCAATTTCTCATTAATGCAATTATCTAATCAACCAATCACATGGCAGTTGCTTCAATGCATTTAGGGGTGTGGTCCTGGTCAAGACAATCTCCTGAACTCCAAACTGAATGTCAGAATGGGAAAGAAAGGTGATTTAAGCAATTTTGAGCGTGGCATGGTTGTTGGTGCCAGACGGGCCGGTCTGAGTATTTCACAATCTGCTCAGTTACTGGGATTTTCACGCACAACCATTTCTAGGGTTTACAAAGAATGGTGTGAAAAGGAAAAACATCCAGTATGCGGCAGTCCTGTGGGCTTAAAATGCCTTGTTGATGCTAGAGGTCAGAGGAGAATGGGCCGACTGATTCAAGCTGATAGAAGAGCAAATTTGCCTGAAATAACCACTCGCTACAACCGAGGTATGCAGCAAAGCATTTGTGAAGCCACAACACGCACAACCTTGAGGCGGATGGGCTACAACAGCAGAAGACCCCACCGGTACCACTCATCTCCACTACAAATAGGAAAAAGAGGCTACAATTTGCAAGAGCTCACCAAAATTGGACAGTTGAAGACTGGAAAAATGTTTCCTGGTCTGATGAGTCTCGATTTCTGTTGAGACATTCAGATGGTAGAGTCAGAATTTGGCGTAAACAGAATGAGAACATGGATCCATCATGCCTTGTTCCCACTGTGCAGGCTGGTGGTGGTGGTGTAATGGTGTGGGGGATGTTTTCTTGGCACACTTTAGGCCCCTTAGTGCCAATTGGGCATCGCTTAAATGCCACGGCCTACCTGAGCATTGTTTCTGACCATGTCCATCCCTTTATGGACACCATGTACCCATCCTCTGATGGCTACTTCCAGCAGGATAATGCACCATGTCACAAAGCTCGAATCATTTCAAATTGGTTTCTTGAACATGACAATGAGTTCACTGTACTAAAATGGCCCCCACAGTCACCAGATCTCAACCCAATAGAGCATCTTTGGGATGTGGTGGAACGGGAGCTTCGTGCCCTGGATGTGCATCCCACAAATCTCCATCAACTGCAAGATGCTATCCTATCAATATGGGCCAACATTTCTAAAGAATGCTTTCAGCACCTTGTTGAATCAATGCCACGTAGAATTAAGGCAGTTCTGAAGGCGAAGGGGGGTCAAACACAGTATTAGTATGGTGTTCCTAATAATCCTTTAGGTGAATGTATATATAAATATATACCTGTGTATTTGACCAAGAAAATGACATGGTTATTTTGTGGTAATTTGATGATATGGCATTGGGATTATCACACTTTCGGAGTGACCCTTATGTTTTGAAATACAGCAGACCATGTGACCACATGCAGTCCTCATCTTATTGCCCGTGTGTTCATCAAACACAGACTGAGCTTTTGGGGGGTGTGGAATACACTGTAAAGGCTCCGAGATAGATCTAATCAACAGACTAAGGGAGAGGATGTCAAATAGAGTCACCTATAACAAGGTGTTTGAAAAAGTATGGGGTGCATCTGTTGAGTCTACACATTTATTTATTAGCTTGGCTAAAAATGTGCAGCTTTGTGTTGATATGATGGTTCCATAATTACTTCTCAATTTGGTTCGATGCACACATTTGCTTCATCCCAACTGTATCACATTTCCATTTTAAATATTAAATGTGCATTGTTGTGGTAGTCTTTTGCCGTTTGGGTGGTTTATTTGTTAAAAAAAAAAAAAAAAACAAGGTCACTTGGGAACACTACTGTAAAAAAATGCTGCTTCTTCACTACTTGTGTCTTCTGATTTAGGTTGCTGGCCTTTCATAATTGTCCATGAGGAATTGTGAACTCTGTTAAATATAACATCAGTGCAGAAAGCACCCGTGATTAAATAGATCTCCTCCTTTCGCGGAAGCATTTACCTAATGTTACTGTGTATGACTACCCAAGAGGATTAGCCTTTCAACGTGTACACAATCTCTTCCAACCCTTTGAAGATCGCTTACTTCATCCATCTGATGAAAATTTCAAGAAGGCATTTAAAAATAAGTTGGAAGTCAGTTTGTCATGGCTGAACTACAAAAAAGTACCAGCTGATCAAGGTGATCACCCTGTCACTGGATCATCGCACCACTATGCACTGGGACGTGTTCCATCAGAACAACAGGAAGGATGACAGCTGAGCAACTTTTTTCAGAAATGAGGAAATAAAACTATTTCATGAATATTACATGATAATGCTTGAGCTCAGAGGTCATCAAAAAGTGGTCACATGCCGCCCTACGTGTGCCAAGTTAACATGGGGTCAACCAGTACCACCAGATCTTCAGGCAAGGTTAATCACTTGTTGGTAGTCATACTAAAATTCTCATACATGATTATAGCTTTTAATTATTTAACATTTTTGTGATTTGTTAAGGTTGTATATGCATTGGATCCTAACAATGACCCAAATTAACCTATTGCTTCTGTGAGATCAACTGTGTTTCTGTTTTTTGGTCTTTAATTTTGGCCGAGGACCTTGAAGCAACGGCAACAGCAGTACAATTTAGTTTATTATTATTAAAATATTACAGACATTGAAGTGTAAAACAATTTTTCCTTTTTTTCTAGATTTTAAACTGTTGCCTTAGGATTGCAGAGCACATTGCTTTTCATCTGGTAAGTTAAGGCAAAAGAACTGGAGCTTTTATTAAGAATATATAAATGTGCATGTATGTGACATTTGTTTAATTATATTAATGTTTAAGCTGCTGATGCCTATGTAGTAGCAACCTGGCTGCCTCCACTTTGTGACTGTCTTCTGAGTTGTCCTTTCCTGTGATAATCTGCGAAGCTCATTGATGGCAGAGATGGACAGAGTTTATTTGAGTGAAGCATTTTATTTAAAAGCAAAACAATTTATTTAAATAAGTGTCATGACAAGAAGCTCCTTTAATCAACTCAAGATTCAAGTACCGCCTAGTCACGAAATATCTTTGAGAGCAAGTTTAAAACAATATTTCATCCAAGAATGAAAGATATTTTGAAGAATATTTCTGACCATATAATGAAAGTCAATGGGGTGCAAAATTAACCTCAGGCAAAAATCATTCTCCAGATTTGTTTTATTTAAATTTTCTCCCCAATTTGGAACGCCCAATTCCCAATGCGCTGTAAGTCCTCGTGGTGGCGTAGTGACTCGCATCAATCCGGGTGCCGGAGGACGAATCTCGGTTGCCTCCACGTCTGAGACCATCAATCCGCACATCTTATCACATGACTTGTTGTGCGCGTTACCGTGGAGACGTAGCGCATGTGGAGGCTTCACGCTATTCTCCACGGCATCCACACACAACTCACCACACGCCCCACTGAGAGCGAGAACCACTTTATAGTGACCACGAGGAGGTTACCCCATGTGACTCTACCCTCCCTAACAACCAGGCCAATTTAGTTGCTAAGGAGACCTGGCTGGAGTCACTCAGCACGCCCTGAATTCAAACTCACGACTCCAGGTGTGATAGTCAGCGTCAATACTCTCCAATTCTCCAGATTTTCATTAATTTCATATTCTATTAATATAATTTTTCCTTTAAATAGTATAAATCATTGTGCTGTGAAATGATCATCCTATCCTTGACTGGCCCTTCTCGCAGATCTGTGGAAGGACCCTACCAGAACACAATCTAAAATTCAATCAAATACATTTTTTGCAAACCATTAAAGATTTCAACTCCATTCAAACACACTAATATCCAGTAAATCAATACTTAGTAAGTTAAACATCACCATCTGTTTAAAAGCACTTGGGAAAATCGGTCTGTGACTCAAAACATTGTTGTCAGTTTCTTAGTCAAAAGCAGCTATGCTTTATGAAATGAATACAATGCTGTGTACGTATGTGTTCAATCTAACAGGGAATGCCAAGGCAGATAACAATGTGGAAAGTACATAGTGATGGTAGGTGCATTTGATGAAAAAAGCTTTTTAATTCAGTGTTTACATGTAATGTTGCCCAATAACCTTCTTTTTTCCATTATTGTGGATTATGATAGTATACTCTGTATATTTTGTTGGGCGTCAAGTTTGATTTTACTGAGGTATGTCCTTGCATTGTTGCATTTTTCAATTTAGTTAATACCTGTACAGATATTATATACCAGTGTATTAAAGATAAAATTGTTCTCATATTATGTTGTTGTCAGGATGACATGCCCGTCCCTCTGTAGTTGTATGTAACTTCATGTTTGCTTCCTACATTGCTTTGCACTCTAAGGTACTGACCATTTTCCATTTGTTCATTTAGCATCCAACCACAGAGGGAAGAACAAACACATCCTTACTAAAGGATTTAGATGGAGCTGGTAAATTTGTATAATTGTCTTTAATTTTACAAGGGTGATAAAGACCATGTTATAGGTACAATATTGGAACTATATATCATTATTTATTTATATTATTATTATTGCAGCTGTGACAACAATATATCAGGTCAGTATATCAGCATTATCCAAACCACCAGAACGTCATGAACAACTGATAAACCTGTTTTCTTTGGCTTTTAAATAGCAGGGTCTTTTATCAAATATAAAGAAATGTACGCGCTCACGCCTTAAAGCGTCACACGTCACCAATAAGATCGAACTGTATCACAAACCAATGAAAATGAGCGTACATTGTCGCCCCGCCCCCCACGTGTCGCCCCGCCCCACCCCACCGCTCGATGACAAGACATATCTAAAGTTTTAACCACCCGCGTGTCAAGATCCCATAACGTAAGTCCACTAACCTCTCATGTTTTGATGCTTGATATAAACATCACCGTTATGTTAAGTTACAGTCAAAAGTTGATCGTTATTTATTCATTTTTAATGGTTTAAAATGGCTGGAAACGTTGACTTAGGGAAGTCGAAGTAAAGCTAGCAAGCAAGCACAAACCCACTTTAAAATTCCAAAACAGGAAGTAGGAAGTAGGAGGGAGGAGAACCACCAGAAAAGCCTATATTGTATTTATTTCATCCGTCTATAAATAGGAACACCATTGGGAACAAATGGGAATTCCAGTTATGTGTCATGCACAATCCTGAAATCAGTCTCATATGTTTAGAGACAGGAGGTGGCACTTCAAAATGAGTCTCTATGAGGAGAAAGAGTCAGAAGGTTCTGTTCGGTCTCCAGAACCCAGTTATGTGTCTATGAAGAGCGATAACTCCATGAGGGACCCTTCTGTATTGAGCAACAGACCAGCAATATCTAACCCCAGGTAAAACACTAATGCACACATCACATGGGTATAAAGATGCAATGTAGCACATTTGTTAAATTAAAGGACATCTTGTTTCTCTGCCATCTATCTGATTTTTAAGATGTACACAAATTGTGTAAAATGTACGTATTACTCCATCTGAAAAGTAATTGCATTACTTATTACTAATTACTTTCTAAGACCCTAAACAACCTCGACCAGATGAACAATACAAGGATAGACATGAAAAAGTTTTTTTAATTATTTCAAATAAATCATATAAAATCAAATAAATTATTCATGAACTGGCCAATGAATTTAAAGGGGCAGCGTTAAATTACAAAACATATATTTTAACATTATATTTCATTAAATTTCAATTTTTCAATGTTTTATATATAATTGTTCTATAAAGTATTTAACACAATTACATCAGAAGTAACTGTAATTAAATTACTGAAAATTAAGAGTAATCCCTTACTTTTCCAATGAAACCATAATTTAATTACAGTAATTAATACTTAGTAATGCATTGCACCCAACACTGATTATAGTCCATCAACCCTAAACCATATTACCACACTTACCACTTCAATACATCCAAATGAGAGATGACAATCCACTGGAAATCAGGGTAAAATAAAAGCGCAACAGGCACTGCGTTTGTTTTGTACATAGCCTATGTTTGCTATTTGGCATGTTCGTTGAGGTTTGGTGAACAACATACAATTTAATTGCACTTTTTTTTTACATTTCATTGTAATTTTTAGTTCAAATAAATAAAGAACAAAATCCAATGTTGGAAATGAGCTGCCTTGCGTTATTGTGTAGTGTCTAATCAGCGGTATTACTGGTATAGTCATTTATTTAAAAGTGAAAGACACACAAAAATTGTCTATCAAACATATTTTCTGTTCCAATTTGTGCTCTTAGTTTGGCACATTCGAAATTATTTAAAGGAATGGTTCACCCAAAAATAAAAATTCAGTAATTGTTTACACACCCCTGTATTTTAATAATCCCATTTGACTTTCTTTCTTAAAGCTGCACTATGTATGATTTTTTTTAGTTATAATTGAACAAACTGGCATTATTGATTGAGTATTAGGGCTGTCGATTTAAGTGTTAATTCAGTGCGATTCATTTGACAAAAAATAACGCTTAAAAAAAATGTACGCAATTAATCGCAATGCCCACGGACCATAATAAGGAAGATTCCTGAGAAATGCTTGTAGTACCACCTGTTTACTCCAGAGGGCAGTAAGTGAAACTTCAGCTGTGTGAGCAACACACAGTTTATACAGTGAACAAACACTTCAGTAGAACAACACAAACATGTGTTACATTCTTGCGTTCAAATCACTCGGAGCGCAAATCTGAACTAAGACATCTCAAGATGTGTTTAAAGATTGAGTATTAAACTATATTTAACTCGACACAGTCAACTAAACATTTTACGTTTATGACGCAACACACCCGAGACGGTCCTTAAACAAGCCCTCATAATAAATCTCTGATTGATAAATTCACTTGTGTAATGGATTGCTGTGAACTGTGTGTCAATGATTGACTTATGATCAATAATATAGTAGTAAACAATACATTATATTCTAAAGACACTTTTTGTAACTTATCAATGATGAACTCTTTTGCTACAAGAATGCATTTTAATTATCTGAATATTACTACTGTAAGCCTATAAAAATTATTTGTATTTTGAGCTGTTGGTTCAATTTGACGCAAAATCACTGGCTTATGACATACATTCTTGCTTCTTTATGTCATGTCCGTGAATATTGGAAAGAAGTACCGCTATCTGTTTACCCATGTAAACAGTAGATGGCGGTAATGCACTGTTTTATTTTGCGAGTAGCCATTAAAAAGAAGAAAGAAACAGTTCAGTCACACTCGCACTGTTCATCTGTTATTCATTTGGTGAAGTTGTTTAGCTGATATAATGCTAATGCTATATTGCTTGTCATGCTTGTGTGAATCGAACATTACTCGTGTTTTTACCGATCGCGATGTATCTACATTTTCTGAGAGAGTCACTGTGACCTGTTTACTAATATTTATGACTTCTGAAATTGACTGTTAACTTCCATTTTTAAACATATTATTTCCATGTTTAATAAAGTCATTTTTATCCCCATCATTATTTAATTTTATGTTTTTAGTTGACGTGTTATCGTGTGCATTCATAGACGTACTATTGTAGTATTACGGTTCACTCGCATTATCAACTGAGGCTGTACAATATAATATAAAAATAACAAAGTTGTTCATTGAGTTTTACCTCTTAAATTGATAATTGTAGTACAATACAAACATTAATAGAAGATAAAACACTTGAATAATTATATTTAAAGTGTACTTCAGGAGTCCCCTGTTCTCTATGTAGAAGTGTTTTAAGTGGTGTCAGAAAAGCGCTATAAGTGTAAAATTCATTCATTCAAAATATGTGAATACGAGTGTTGTTTATTTTCATCGAAGCAAGTAATAATTCAGTTTTAAATGTTCAATAGTATAACATTATATCAACATGAAAACAACACGGTTCTGAAAATCTCCAGTCATGATCACATGCAAGCAAATCTCAATCATGAGATTCATCCGCCAGAACACGAATCACGTTTACTGTTCTTCTGCAAATTGCTTGCAGTTTTAAGTAGAGATGTAACCGTATGAAAATTTAATATCACGATTATCGTGACCAAAACTATCACGGTTATCAGTATGATCACGGTATTGTTAAAATGTACAAAAAGTACTGACACACACACACACTGAAATAATTTAAACAGGTTTTATATTTGAAAATCAACAAACAACAAATACAATTATTAAACAAGGGAATAGCAAATGCAGTTATTATTATTATTATTTTTAACTTGCACATTTTAAATGATCAAAATATGTTGGTTGGGTGACGAAACTACATAACATGTTATTAGCTCTCTGAAATTCTTGATTCTGGTCGCTCACCCTGAAACTCCGGCTTCTTTCATGTCTCACGTTCTCTCCTTTCATACAAACACAACTGTGCCTCTGTTATAGTTATTGATTGTATTGAAAATGAAATCGGAGGACTTCAGTATTTGTATTGGCTATTGTTTTGTAGACTGCAACGGATTATAAAATAATTAAAGAACAGGTAAAATTTTAAAACATTCATCTCAAATCACTATTTCATGTCCCCGTAATTATTTGAAAAGCCGTGTATTAGTGGTATGAATGTACATCACTTAAATGTCACACGTATTTCTTATTTGTTACTGTCTTGTTCGTTTGTTTTGGTTCAAAGCAATGCACTTGCTTGGAACTTTTACTTTGCGGAAACTTGCGTTTTTTACAAGTGAGATAAGAAATTATTTCAACCCAATTAAATATTGTGTCCAACTATTTACATTTCCTCATACTTTTCCCCAACTCGTGCACTGAGCTAAAAGTTAACTTACTTGCATGCACTATAAAGTGATGGATTGTTGTCACGAAGATGACTCGCCAGATTGGACGCGTTGCCCCGTATCGCAGCGACTTTCCTCAGCAGACAGAGTTACCATCTTCTACTAATTTTCCCTCAGTATTCTTATAAAATCCAAAATATTTGGTATTCTTGGAAGGTTGGAAATTCTCCCGAGTGCTGTCATTGCCTTCCGGCGTGTTTTCACGCCAAAAAAACAACAATAACAATGTTGCATGCTGCGCCCATGATTCAGACTCATGCTGGGTGTGTGTGGACAGCATTTACCGCAAGTTTTTCAATTCACGATAATCGTGTTTTAATGATAATTAAATGTGACACAGTAATATTAACCGTCTGGGAATTTTATTGTGGTTTACCGTGAAACCGGTAACCATTTCATCCCTAGTTTTAAGTTTCAACCACAGATAACGCTAGAGAGCACAAACTTACGTAGCGCAGCTTTAACACAAAGAGACTGCATGAGAGCAACAGTTCTCTTAGCTCTTCCCCGAGATGGGGCTTTCAAGCAAAAACTCATTTTGTTTATCTAAAATAGGTATGCCACAGCGATAATAACAACAAAACATGTCTGAAGATTTTGGTTTGTTTTTAACCAAAACTTACTGCATGATTTCAGAACAAGGCATGAGGTGCATACAATAATTTATTAGACATCTGAATTATACTTTTGTGTCCTTTTGAAGCTTGAAGAGGTGGTCCCCATGAACTGCCATTGAATGACATCACTGAGCACAAATATATTCACAATTTCTCCCTTTGTGTTAAGAAAAAAAAGTAATATGGTGTTATAACAACTCAGGGGTGAGTAAACAATGGCTGTATTTAAATTTTTGTGTGAACTATCCCTTTAATGCTTTTCCTGTTTTGTTTTTTTGCCTTTTTTGTTTTTAATTTCTCTGCAGTTTGAAGCTAAATGATGTTGTCAGACCTCTAAAGTCCCGTACTGCTTCTGACAGTCAGTCTCACATTTGGCCGCATGACACAGAATTTGCCCTAAAGACAAAAACACTGCTGGAGAAAAATGGAGACCAGCAGCAGGATTCTTACCAACCAGTTGATAATGTCATGCAGAAAGTCAAAGACCAACACAAAACCAGCATGAAGAACAAGTATGAGATCTTATTTGAGGGAATAAAACTGCTTGAGAATCAAACGCTCTTGAACAGGATTTACACACAGCTCTACATCATAGAGGGAGAAAGTGAAGGGGTGAATGAAGAACATGAGGTTTTACACATGGAGAAAACACCCAGAACTCAACACCATCAAGACACTCCAATCTACTGCAATGACATCTTTAAACCTGAAGCAGGATGTGAGGAGAAGAGAAAAGACCAAATAAAGACTGTTCTTACTAAAGGCATCGCTGGAATTGGGAAAACAGTTTCTGTGCAGAAGTTCATTCTTGACTGGGCCGAGGGAAAAGCCAATCAGGATGTAGATTTCATGTTTGTGTTTCCATTTCGAGAGCTGAACTTGATTAAAGATGAGCAGTACAGTCTTCACAAACTTCTGCTGGACTTTCATCCTGAACTTCATGATCTGGACCCAAAGATTTATGATGAGTGTAAAGTTGTGTTCATCTTTGATGGTCTGGATGAAAGCAGAATTCCACTGATGTTTTCAGACAGTGAGAAAGTTCCTGATGTGACTGAGACTTCATCAATGGGTGTGCTGATGTCAAACCTCATCAAAGGAGATCTGCTTCCCTCTGCTCTCATCTGGATTACCTCCAGACCAGCAGCAGCCAATCAGATCCCCAACAAATATATCAAGCGCGTGACAGAGATTCAGGGATTCAATGACCCTCAGAAGGAGGAATATTTCAGGAAGAGAATCAGTGATGAGCATCAAGCCAGCAGAATCATCTCACACATTAGAAGAGCAAAAAGCCTCCACATCATGTGTCATATACCAGTCTTCTGTTGGATCTCATCCACTGTGCTTCAAAACATCCTGAAACAAGACGACAGTGCAGAAATCCCTCAAACTCTAACTGAAATATACATCCACTTCCTGCTCATTCAGATCAATATGAGGAATCAGAAGTATGAAGAGAGAGATCCAGAGAAACTCTTGCAGTCCAACAGAGAAATTATTGTGAAACTTGCTGAACTGGCTTTCAAACAGCTGATGAAGGGCAATGTTATGTTCTATGAGGAGGACCTGAGAGAGAGCGGCATAGATGTCACTGACGCCTCAGTGTATTCTGGGATCTGCACTGAGATCTTTAAGGAGGAATCCATGTTTCATCAGAGGAAAGTCTACAGCTTCATACATCTCAGCTTTCAGGAGTTTCTGGCTGCTTTCTATGTGTTTTACTTCCATGTAAGTACAACCATGGAGGGCCTAAAAGATTTTGCTTCAATACAGAATTTGCTGAAAGGAGCAGTAGACAAAGCCCTTCAGAGTGAAAATGGACACTTGGATCTTTTCCTGCGATTCCTGCTTGGCATCTCACTGGAGTCCAATCAGAGACTCTTACAGGATCTACTGACACACACAGAGAACAGCTCAGAAAGCATCAGGGAAACTGAAATTTACATCAAAGACAAAATCAAAGAGGGACGTGGACTCTCCACTGAAAGATCCATCAATCTGTTCCTCTGTCTGCTGGAGATGAAAGATCAGACTCTATACAGAGAGATTCAGGAGTTTGTACAATCAGAGAAACACTCAGAGAATAAACTCTCTCCTGCTCAATGTTCAGCAATCTCCTACATGCTTCAGATGTCAGAGGAGGTGCTGGATGAGCTGGACCTGAAGAAATACAACACATCAGAGGAGGGTAGAAGAAGACTGATACCAGCTGTCTTCAACTGCAGAAAAGCTCTGTGAGTGTTAAATCCATTAGAATGTTTTCTAGGATTACTTGCTGCATATCATAAAATATGTCTCATATTTCTGATGACCGAAAATACTAATAGAGTCTGAGTCAGTTCAAGAAGGTCCCTGAACATTTTTTACTCTCTTTTAGACTTTCTGACTGTAATGTCGCTGATCAGGTCTGTGAAATTGTGGCTTCAGCTCTGCGATCTTCAAAGTCTCTCCTGAGAGAGTTGGACCTGAGTAACAATGACCTGCAGGATTCAGGAGTGAAGTTGCTCTCTGATGCACTGAAGAGTCCAAACTGTCAACTGAACATACTGAGGTTTGTAAGAGTAAAATTGTGAGGGGAATGTATTAGTGGTGTAAAGGTTCAAATTTCTCATGGTTCAGTTTGTATCATGGTTTTGGGGTTTCGGTACGGTTCGGTAATTGCTTTGACTAAAAAAATATTACGGCCAAATCCAAAGAATAATCTATTTGGTATACACTTCAACAGGTTTGCGCTTAAATAACAATCATGGTTTTACAAGAGTAACCATAGTTTAATGTTATTTGTATTAAAATAATGGTAACCAGAATATTAAGTTAAACATGGTTACTGTCATGGTTACAATATATAATAAAATCATGGTTACTATATAGAAACTACATATTACTTTTATAAAACCACGGTTAATTGTATCAAAACAATGAGAAATGCATGTTGACAGCATTCATGGTTACTACAATATTACTATAGCAAAAAGATGGTTAAATTTAGTCAGGGTACTTAATAAAAAAAAATTGTATTTAACTTAATACCTGCAGTAATACGCTTAATAAATAAAGTGCACTTCAAATTCATCTCAACATTCAATATTTGGAAGCTGTACATCACATATGAGAAGGGATGTGATAATCTGCTTGAGTGTTTTAATAATACATGGAAATCCCATATGAACACCCCAATTGTTTCAATTGTTTCATGTCTGTTTGAATTAGAAAGGAGTGCCTGCTTACAAATGGAAGTGAGTGTGTGCAGTTTTGGCTCACCTGTGGATCTTGGTTGGTGTAAAATTTGAATAATTTATTACTATAACAGCATCTTAATGCCATTAATAAAAGTGCTTTATTGACACTCGTGGTAGATTACAGCCACGCGAGAAAACAGGAAGAACTCGTGTGCATGTTTTAAGTAAACCCTCAAGCACATTATTGACATGTATTAAGTGTACGGCACTCGTGTCGAGCAATGTCTACAAATAGTGCCTGTTTTGGTTATAATTGGCTTTCATCAGCAGTTCAGCTTCATCCTGACCCACTGATGGGGTTGGGACAGCACATCTGACTTGCTGCCAGGACTTCCTAATGACGTCCTGTCTCAAGCAGAGGCGCGCTTTGCATTCTCCCACAAAAATTGTGAACTTTGTTGAAGAACGGCCTTGGAAGTGGCAGGGTGATGAAAGAGGCATGTCATTCCACCACAAGTGTAAGAATCGTGACAGCCCTTCTATAAAAACCAGCTCAACCATCATGCAATTCCCATGCTGGTCAAGGCTGGTTTTTGCGGGTTATTGCATCTTTGGTGCTGGTCTAGCTGGTGGACCAATATAGCCATGCTTTTTCATCAGCAAAACCTAGGTATGGTCTTTCTTATAAAACTGTTTAAGCTAGTTTAAAAGCCTGGTAGGGTCACCAGCACACCAGCATCCCTTGCTGGGGGACCAGGACCAAAAACACAAAAGCTGGTGACCAGCAATGCTAGTCTTTTCAGTGGGGAGGAGAAAGAGTTTTGTTGAACTCTTTATATCAGCTCCTTAGCTCCCAATAGTTGTAGATAAGAATGCACAACAAAACACTGACTTGTCATTTAAATATGGCACAAATGCTTCACATCCATGCTTCCAGAGTTGGGAAGTATCTATCAAAAAGTTACAAAATTAAGCCTAGCTGTATGGGTGTATTGTTGTGTTAGTCAAGTAGGTTTTACAAGTAGAGATTCGTGCTGAGATCTTTGTGTTGTCTAGCTGGAATGATAACAAAGGACTGATAGGAGATGGATATGAGACACTATAAGAGAGCATATATAACAATATAGCAGAGCGGTCTCTATAGACACATTTGAAGCCCAATTGGTTGGTATCCACTAGGTTGTTTTAGCTCTAGGATAAAGAAGGAAGATTTACCATGTATCTCAACAGTGTTGATACATGAGCACAGACAGTTTATTGAAAACAACTCTTGGGGGTTTTGGACAAGAAAAAAGAAAGAACTGGGTAAATAAATAATCTGAGATGTGTAGGTGAGTTATAAGAAGACTATCATTGATAATGTTAAGTCTGACGATGAAATCAAGTAGAAAGGAGGTGGGGGACTGGGATCTGCACATAACACAGGCCAGTTTCAAACCCTGTGAGCATTGTGGCTCATTATGTGTCATGGGTATTTACACTAACAATTTCGCTACAGCTCTGACAAGATACAGTTCTTAAATAAGATATCTCAATGTTTTGATGTCTCTTTTTGTAGATTATCAGGCTGTATGGTGACAGAGGAAGGCTGTTGTTATGTGGCGTCAGCTCTGAGATCAAACCCTTCACACATGATAGAGCTGGATCTGAGCTACAATCATCCAGGAGAATCAGGAGTCAAACTGCTATCTGAGAGACTCAATGATCCAAACTGCAAACTGGACAAACTCAAGTAAGTTGGGTTGCATCACAAATGTATACAGTATTTATGTATGGTGGCTAACTGAGACATCCAGTCAAATTTACCTCAAAGGTCATATACATAAATTCTCCTTTAGGAATATAAACATGTTCTTGATTATATCTTTGATAATGTATGTATTCATTTTGTATTATCTGGTTTGGCTTTACTGATGACTATTAACAATGGAAAAAAATGTTTTTTTGTTGCATTGGATTTCTAATTCCCAGTATGCTTTGTATGGCACTCGGTAGTGAGAACATTTAAAACATTTTAAATGTGTCTTTGTGCAAGATAAATGTAATGGGGAGAATTTCAGGACTCCACACTAAAGCAAATTACTTTGGAGCCATTTGCTCCTTTACTGAAACATTAAGGAGCCAAATGGCTGTTTTTAGTCACCAAATCATATAATTGCTCGATTTAGATAGAAAGCAAAAGAAAAGGACGACAGCTGATAACCCATTAATCAATGGTTTAAAAAACGGTATACAGTATATAGTTGAGAAGATACGTAAATTTGCATTCCCGTTTTGTCTCATCAATGTTCTCACCCCTTTCATAATTTATACAGATATAAGAGATAAAAAAATTTTTATTTAGTAATTGCCTTCTTGAGCATCAATGAATGTTTGCACCTTGTGTAATAGTTGTGTATGAGTCCCTCAAATTTGAAGTATTTCGATTAAAATGACATTGTTGTTTTAATATTACATTTTTATGAGCTTACACTTTTTACTTACTACATTTCAACCATTTTTTTTTTTTTAATAATTTGTTTAAACTTTTTTTTTTACTTAGCTAGCAAGTATTTTTTTGAGCAATATATTAATGTGTGGACACATACCATTTTTTTCTTTGTTTATTGTATTGTGTCTTGCACCTGTGCCAAATTAAGGTTGGATGCGCATACATTTTTTACATTTTTTTTTTATTATTTAAATTTTTATAAAACTCATTTTAAACATGTGGAACTATTGTCCATGAGTTATTGTCCAAGTTCAGCCAAAGAGTTATTTTTTAAGTGTGAGCACCCACAGCAAAGGAAGAGATGAGCAAGCATATTTAGTGTTAGGAAGTCTATAAATCTTTTTACAAATGCTCAAATGGACCAATTTAATTGATCAAACTTTACTCTAGCAACCTAAGGAAATTAATGCAATACATTTACTTGTCTGTGCCTCTGTGCACATTCAGTGCACTCTGCACACTTACGGGGTACTGTACATACTGTATGCTGCATGGTGTCTGTTTTTGGTATTGGCAAACAACACTTTTAGTGCATGACGCAATGCTGATAATCCCCAATAATAAAACATTATACCTATATTTATATGTTTGTCTAGTGTAGACCATGGAGAACATTTCAGGATCACACCAGGACTGCGAAAATGTAGGTCTTTTCTCTCTTTTACACACTTTCTTCTTGCACTCTTTGCTGTAAAACAGTCCTATATACAGTTCAAATCTATCTTCTCTTCTTGTTTAGATTTCTGTGATCTCACTCTGGATCCAAACACAGCAAACACTCATCTCTTTCTGTCTGAGGAGAACACAAAGGTGACACATGTGGAGGATCAGTCATATCCTGATCATCCAGACAGATTTGAGCACTATGAGCAGGTTCTATGTAGAGAGAGTCTGACTGGACGCTGTTACTGGGAGGCTGAATGGAGTGGCTGGGCTGATATTGCAGTGACATATAAAAAAATAGGAAGGAAAGGAAGGAGTGATGGTTGTAATTTTGGACTCAATGAAATGTCCTGGAATTTGAGCTGTATTTATGGCAGATTCACTGCGTGGCACAATAAAAAGAGCGTTGACATACGTGCCCCTTCACCTCCCTCTAACAGAGTAGGAGTGTATCTGGACTGGTCGGCCGGCACTCTGACCTTCTACAGCGTCTCTGACACACACACACTCACACACTTACACACATTCAACACCACATTCACTGAACCCGTCTATACTGGATTTGGGGTTTTTTATTCCGACTGCTCCGTGTCTCTATGTTAAATTGGACAACCTCCTGTGTGAAACACAACTCTCTCTTTAAACACTTTCCATATTGTAATTAGGGCTGGGTATCCCTACCCACCTCATGATATGATACATGTTGCGAATACAATTCGACATATCGTGCAATACATCACAACTCTAATATAATTATTCAAAACATCACGCTATTAAGATTCAATTACAATTTACAAGCTTTTAGTTCCTATTAATTTGGGTATGTTTCAGATATAATGTCAATTTTGCTTGCATACAGTATAAAAAAAGAAATTCTCTTTCAGCTTATGCTGTTATTAATTATACAGGGGACCTTCTATCTTGGTAAATTAAGGAAATACTTCAAACATTTATCATCATAAGTTCTTTATCATTTTAGTCACATTTTAAAAACATACAAAGTCCATGGTTTCCTTATATAAAATGTTACATGTTGTTTACAAGTTTTTACATTGCTATGTAGGACAAATGCTAAAACGGTACTCTGTCTTTAAGACTAGAGACTGGGACTTTGACAGTGTTTTGTGGAATGTTGTTACAGCATGCATGCTGTGTAATTAGAATTCAATGTTTCTTTTGTTGTTTTGATCATCAAAGTACACAGAAAAGGTTTTATTTTTTGAAAAATGGTTTTTCATCAAAATAAAGTTCTTTAATACACAATGTAAATGCTCAAAGGTAAAATAAATAAGTTTATCATACCATTCTCAATAAAATCACAAGCAAATAAGCCTTTTTAAAACAGTGGGCTACATTCAGGATGATCAGGCGCAGAACAAGTACTAGAACTGAAAGGAACCTGCGCTGAAAAAAGTATGTGAAAGTGTATATTTTATTTTTATAACATTTTAACTTTCTACAGAGAAGGTTTCTCTGTGTAAGATTCTACATTCTATTAATTAATATTATATCATGACATTTTATAATAATGATATGAACTGTCACTGTTTGAAATAATGTTTACAATTCACAAGTAATAACATTGAGTTTACATTCATTTGTATAGCAAACTTAATGGTACTGTCACTTTAAGAATTCAAGGAGCATGTTACAGGTCCACACACACAGTGTCCAGTTTATTAGTGACAGAGAAGTCTCTTGTTTTTTAATCGCATCTGTGCTGTGTTATTAAAATGAATTTTTCTTTTTGCTTTAATATCTGACTGTAAAGAACAAACAATGTATTAAAAGACATATTATTTAAAGAAAGTCGCCTCATCTTTGATGGACACGCATTACACAGAAGAAATGTTCTTTTCCAGGTATTCAACCACTAAAATTTCTGAAATTAAATGTAAGCACTTTAAGGACCTTGTGAACCCTGTAAACAGTGTAGAAAAAAATTGCAGTAGGGGTAAAATCAAGCAATTGAGAGATTAGGATGTTTGATGGGTCATTTCATTTATGATCACATGACAAAAAAAACATGTTTTACGATATGGTTCGTAATCTTTTTGGTTTGCGATGTATCTAAATATCAGTTGTTCTTTATTGCTTCATGTCAAAGCCTGCATTGTTAAAACTGTAAACATGTATGCCGTTTACATTGCAGCCACTAATTCTACCATACTACATGAACATACATTAAGTTATATTTTGAGGAGATGTGATGCATGAAGGTCAACTAAAGAAAGACTTGAGGTGAATATGACACCACATGGACACATTTCAGTGCGACACCTGTAGTGCTATAATTTACCGCTCTTTTTATGGGGGATTTACAGTCACTTGAATCAGTTTAAAAGTATATTCTGCTTGTCATTACTGCTAGAATGAAAAACTTTTACTTGATTTAATTTATACCATTCAGACACAGGAAGGATATTTGGATACATTTGCACCTTTTAACCAATGGCATAGGTTTGGAAGTTGGTAGGTACATGGAGGATCATTTTCAAAATCTTGGTATTTTAAAATAAATTTGTCATTCATATTCAAAGGTGTTTTGCTCAATAAGGCACTTACTGACCGCAGCAGAATCCTCCATTAATTGGGGCGTATGCAAGCCCAGGAATTTTTTTTATTTTTTATTAACTGGATTGGAAACTGGCTTTTATATGTAGCTTTAGAAGAGATAGGGAAATCATTTACACATAATTACACTAAGAAATTTGATAGTCATTAATATGAAAACAAAACAGTTTAAAGTTTTGCCCAAATGTTGGTCGGGACATTTCTGATTTTCTGTAAGTTCCCTACCTAAATCTATGCTTTTAACAACAAATGAGAGGTAAATGAATTTGGATTACATTTTCTTGTTTCTTCCACAAGGTAAATTACTTCATGAAAACAAAAGTCTAAATTCTGGGTGTATTTGCCTGGTGGCTCTGTGGTTGATCTATATTGATACACATATTCTATTTAAGTGGGCAAAGCTGTATGCAAATGTTTGTTGACATGCAAAAATACAATCATCTGACCACTGTGGCACTGGAAGAATTTTAGAAAGATTTGCATGCAAGCAATTCAACCCACCGTACGCAAATGATAAACGATGGCACTGGAATTATTTACAAACGAACTGAAATTATGCATCCTTCCTTCTTAACTGCAGGGCCGTAGCTAATGGGGTTAAAGGTGGTAATGATTCTAGGGGCCCACAGGTCCAGGGGGGGCCCACAACCAATTTTAAACTTTATTTTCATATGAAAGGGGCCCAGAGCAATATACAGTCAGAGGTCCCAGAATCCTTGCTACGGCCCTGCTTAACTGCCTGTAAAAAAGATTTCGTTCCGTTATACTTATTCAATCCATGGCGTATCTCATTTAGTCCAAAGACTAGAAAGAAATACAATATGTTTATTCACAGATTTAAATGGAAAACAATATATATAGTGTATATTTGTAGGGTTACCAGACATCTCCATTTTCTGGGTACAGTCACGTTTTTGGTCTGTTCCCGGTTGGAGCTGTCCCCAAAAATGTCCTCGTGTTTCCATAGAGTTCAAAACAGACCGCATAGTGAATTATATTACATGGCAAGTAAGCCAGAGCAGCAAAGCCTATCATGTATTGTTTATTTTGACCAACAGAGGGGGCTACTCGCTATAGCAGCTTCAATTAATTCGTCTTCCTAAACATATTACTTGGTCGGGCCAGTTTTGCCATTAAGAACTGGAACAGGCAATTGAAGAGAATTATCATCACTGTTATAAGCTTCAATGTAAAACACATACTAGCTATTTATTATATAAAGTTAAATTGTTATGTATTTAATAACAGGTTCTGAATTCGGCAGGGGATTGTATTGAAAGTTTGACTTTCATAATTTAGAAATTCCGGTGAAAAGTAGTCACATGAATCCCTGCTTTGTGTAAATGTCTTTGATGGAGGGAAGAGAGACCCCGATGATCTTCTCAGCTGTCCTCACTTTCCTCTGCAGGGCTTTGCGGTCCGAAACGGTGCAAGTCCCAAACCAGGCAGTGATGGTGAAAATAAAAATGCTGAAATAAATCATTCTCTCTACAATTATTCTGACATTTCACATTTTTAAAATAAAGTAGTGATCCTAACTGACCCAAGACTGGGTTTGAATTAAGAGTTTAAATGTAATTTGTCGAAGGTGTATGTAAACTTCTGACTAATGTTTGTTTTAGATGCTAAATTTTTACATTCTTCACTGTATTCATCACATGATGAAGATGCTCAAAGAGCAGGACCCTTATGCTGTGGAGTCAGCTGCAATAGTTCCTCATTTTTTATACATGTTTGTTTAGTTCACTTTTATCATGCCAATGTCCTCTGTACAGCATAGAAAAGAATGAACTCATTGAAGATGAAACAGAAGAGCTCTAAAAATGATCAACTTTACCTCCTAGTTTGAATATCGTAGAGACATAGGGTACAGTATTCAATAGATTCACTAATTTGTTCAGATAACATAAGAATTTGTGTTTTTATTGACCAAACTAATGGCACAATGGCAATGCATTGATCTAATGTTAATAATAATAATTCCACTAATTGTTATATACTAAACCTTTTTATTCAAATTATTATTTTAAATTAACAAATTTTTTAAGGCAAGCAGGTTATATTACATTGCATAGTTCAGCACATTATCACATTCACCATGTTCAAAATACATAAAATCCAATTTGTCCCCTTTTTAATAAGTAACATGACATTTCAATTACCTATTGACCACTGAACTTGGTCAAATTTTTAATTTCAGAAATCTGGTCACTTTATATATTTGGGACAGTTAGTTTACATTGTTTTAAAATATTATGCCAAATGGCTTTGCCAGCCCCACAAGTTAAAACTATCCACTAAACTAAATATATTTAAGAAATATTTAATACAAAAACTAAAGTGTTCCACATTCACCCATTATATTACCCCAACCTAAACCCATACCGAGTTCAAATGGTAGATTTGTATACGGAATTATTTGCGTTTTGTTACTTTGGTCACCCTTAAGAACATCCTATTGGTCCCACTTTATTATAGATACACAAACAACAATAAAAAATGTAATATATATATATATATATATATATATATATATATATATATATATATATATGTATGTATATCACACACATAACAACTACACCTCTCTCTCCACTCTCCCTCCCCGAGAGCCCTCCAAAAACACCAGATATTTGCCCCACTTTCCCAATTCTTTAGATACCCCTTCTTCAAAAGCTGCCACACAACATCCGCACACCACTCCGGAAATGATGGCACTCCGTCTTACTTCCAACCCCTTAAAATAACTTGTCTGACAATCATGCCAATAATTATATGGAGGCAAGGCATAGATCTAATGGGGTCAGAGACGAATAATAAAATATCCATGTAAAGCAAAAGCTTATGTGCCACACCTCCCACCATCACCTGAAAAATCCTCCTCCTTTCTTATCGCAGCTGCTAATGGTTCCAGTGCAAGACAGAACAACAAGGAAACTATTGCCCATACAGATTAAAATAATCTAAAATTAATTAATCTGAAATTAATTATTTGTTTTTACCGCCACTACCAGGTGTCTATAAAGTAACTTAATCCATTCAATAAAAGTATTCCCAAACCTTTACCTTTCCAGAATCTTTGGAATTGGACGCTAACTCTTACACTCGCTTGGATCTTTGTCCTTTTTAAGAATCAGACTGATCCGGGCTTGTGTCATGGTTGGGGGAAGTTTTCCATTCTTTAATGTTTCCATATGAACTTCTAACAAAAGTGGAGCCAGTTCTGTAGCATAAGATCTAAAAACTCAGCAGAAAAGACGTCTGGCCCCGGAGCCTTGCCTGTAGGCAAGGCCTTAATTACCTAGTTAAGTTCCTCCAAGGTTATCTCAGATTCAAGAAATATTTTTTGCTCAGTTGTCAGTTTAGGGAGATCTAATGGTTCC
The DNA here is from genome assembly GCF_025860055.1 of Xyrauchen texanus. Lineage (NCBI taxonomy): Eukaryota > Metazoa > Chordata > Actinopteri > Cypriniformes > Catostomidae > Xyrauchen > Xyrauchen texanus. The sequence continues at coordinate 908,822 of NC_068280.1, read as the reverse complement.
ACAAAGTTTCTAAAATCTTTATCAACAGATGAAGATGTGGAACTATAAAGATCAAGATTCAAATTATTTAAAGCATTATTAATATCAATGGCCGAGGTAAATATTTCACCACCAGCAGATTTCACTGAGGGAATGGTAGAAACAGACTCTCTCTGCTTTATATATCTAGCCAAAAGTTTCCCTGTTTTGTCCCCTGACTCAAAATATGTCTTGCGCTAATTAACCAAAACTCCACCTTTTGTGACAAAATAGTATTATATCTTTATTTCAATCGGGTCAATTCTCTGAGGCCATCAGACGACATTCGGCACTTCAGCTCTGACTCAGTACTTTTAATATCTTCTTCCAACACCACGAGATCTCCCATACTGTATGATCTGACCCCTAAGAACCACCTTAAGTGCCTCCCAAGCCACGCCCACAGAAGATACTGTGGACCAGTTGGTCTCCATATAATCATTGATTTCAGCCTTTAACATTTGTTGAAAATTAGGATTTAGCAAAAGGGAATCATTAAAGTGCCAACTATATGAATTCCTTTTGTCCATATGTGGCAACACCATGGTGTGATATGAGACTAATGGTGTGTTTACATACAACGCAAAGAAAATTATCACCTCACGTTGCTCACGCGAGTTTGACCGCTGGATTATAAATTTGTGTTTAAACTTGTGTTTGCGCGAGTAACGCGAACCCGCGAGTATTCCCCCTTCTCTTCCGGAAAAGGACAGGAGGAGGGCTTCTACGACTTGGTTCATAGTAAAGTAAAACCAATTGCTGGAATCAAGTAGACGCACATATTTTCAGAACTTACCAGGTAGTCCAACTTCCTCACTCACTTTCCTCACTTTTTTCGTCCGGTCTCTGTAACCTCCAGGAATACGCGAATGGAGCGAATTTGAATGTTCGAGTTGTGCCATTCGCTTAATCCATTCGCATTCACATCTTTGCATTGACTTTGCGCTGTATGTGAATGCACCATAAGATGTTTCCAATTGAGCAATCCACAACAGATGAAATGAGGGACTTAGCTAAACAAAATCTATTCTACAATAAATCTTTTGGACCGATGAAAAAGATGTATAGTCCCTACCAGGTTCAAAAGTCTCCAAATATCTGTAAGACCAAGATTTGTACATATCCTGTGAAGCGTCAGTATTGCTCTAGGGGTCTTACACACTTTTGCTTCACTACGATCAAGGATGGAGTCCATCAACAGATTAAATTCTCCTCCCAATATTATATCATGAGGGGTGCCAGCGGCTTGCAACATCCCTTCAAGATCTATAAAAAAGTACTGATCATCAACATTAGGTGCAAAAATATTAGCCAAAATCAACCTTTGGCCCGGAATTTCAGCTAAAACAACAATGACTCTTCCTAATTTATTTGTAGATGTGATGTGAATAACAATTGTAGATGTTTATATATCAATGTAATGACTCCCCCTGCTCTTACTTGAGCCACCCCTAAAGAAAACATGTCCACCCCATATCTTCAAGATAGAAACACTATATCATATTTCTTACTTTTGAGAAGAGAAATAACCTTCCTTCTTTTTATGGGGTGCCCAACCCATTAACATCCCACATGGAGAGAGACAATCCACTCATATTAACATTTGACATTTTGACATATTAGAAAATATTGATTGTGTGTCACAAATATGTAATTACAAAGCACATTCCACATTAATGCAAAAATCAAACCCCAATCTTCCCCCCAAACCAAACAAACAGAAAAATAATAAAAGTGAGCATTAACCCACACACGACAGCGCCAACCGCCGTCCATCTCTCTTAACTCAAACAGTCCATGTATGCCTACAAGGCATACATCTCTGCGACAACTTTGCCATAGGATTGCTCAAATCCGGTGCTTCTGTGCGACGTTTGTGAGACTGAATTACACTACAAAATATAAAAATAAAGCTGTTCAGTTTCCTCTGAAAGTCAAATGAATGTTCAGTGAGCTGGCTGTTTCATAAGTGCAATGCGTAATCATTCCAATGTCCTGGAATTCTCGCTATTTTTAACGTTAGCTCCTATTTTTTACCTCTATGCTGTGTGCAGTTGACAAACTGTGGGAAAAAAGATCTGCTGTATTTTTAGAACACTTGTGCATTTTACTGAAGTGAAAATATATGTAGACACACTTTTTTATACATGAAAACTTATGGATGTTATTAATTATTATAAGACTATTATTGTTGTCTTATGATAAAGTCATGCTCAGCAGCTGTAATGAAATGATAGTCATGCGTGATACAGAAGCAAGTGCCACAAGATGCCCTGTATTTTTGCAGCTACTTTTGCTAAATTTTGCAATTATTTAGCAATACTTGAATCTTTAAAATGTTACAAATATTAAAAGAAATGATGTGTATATATTAATATAATACATATATATTCATATATAGTGTAATATATTAATACTGCACTGTAAGTTGGGTCTGTGCGAGGCACCTACTAACAGGAGAGAGAGAGAGAGAGAGAGAGAGAGAGAGAGAGAGAGAGAGAGAGAGAGCGAGAGCGAGAGCGAGATAAGGCGTTAAGATTCTCCCGGTCTGCCGCATCCAACACAAACGACGGGAATATCGTTTCTCTCCCGGCAGGATCCGCCACGCATCCATAATAAATTAAATCGTTAGGCTTCGGTTAATTATTTGATCGAAACACAGCTAGAGGCCTGTGCGTGTTTTGTCCATTTTTTTTTTGTTCCCGCGACAGTGTTGTCGCCGTGTCTCTATTGTATGCAGCATCTTCCATTGATCTGTTGATATCTGCTGGGATCTTCTGCATCTTTGGAAAAACATCACCTCAATGCTGCACATTAGCCACCATCACAGGCTTCTCTTTTATACATCGGGGCTCCACCGATGTGATGGGGGTTTGATGGATGGAATTTGATGTTTGGTGACTGTATAGCCGTTTTTATTCATAAACCAAATAGTGTTTTTAGGCGTCGTTTATTTGCCATAGCCATAGTTCCGTGCAGGCCGTGGTTTTCGTCACGGATGTCCACGATGGGGTTTCAGCGCTAAATATCGCGGATGTTGTTGATTATTATTGACATTTATCACGGATAAAAGACGTTTTTTTTTAAATCGCTGTTCGGTCGAGGACGGGGAGCGGCGCGAGGCGGGATTCTTGCGTCTGCATCCATCTTTTTACCTCAGCTTTTCCGTTCTTCTTATTAGTATTATTAAAAATTTTCATTTTCGATGAATAGGCCTATCACCTGCCCTCCAGAAAAGGCTCAACAACGGTTCGTGTGGATGGGGAGCGGCGCCGGGCTGGATTTTACCACACAGATATTTTTTTACCTCAGCTCGTTTTTTCCCCACTGAATATTTTTATCATTAATTTATTTTTAATTTTGTGTTAGTTTCGTTAAAAATCACCTGTCCACGAGAAGAGGGTCTCCATCAGCTCATCGTCTCATTGCAATACCCTTGACGATCAACAGTTCATCGCGTGAAGTCGGCATGCCACAAAATTGGCGCGAATAGTTCGCGCGGTTCGTCTAAATTAATTTGAAGACTTTCTGCTCATGGTGACTAATAAACCGAATCATTTCCCATCATCAGTCATGGCTGCTTTTAACGTTACGTGGTAATTTGTTTTATCGAAAAGGCCAGAGGACTGTATTCTTATTGGAATATACCATTCTCTTTTAATCATTCCTCTTGCGTGTTACAGACTGAAGGCACTCTATTGGGCAGTATTTTGATTTTAATATCATGTTTTTTGGTCCTTTTATTCGCCTGGAAGATGGCAGCTGATTAAATTTTAATCTTGATGCATTCTGGTGACACGGGAGGAGAAGAGGAGAACAGAGTGAATCGGGGTGGAGTGGAGAGAGGAGAGGCAGTGGAGAGGATGTAGGGTGGATACGAGAACACCAGAAGGTACGAATGAACGTACTACTGTCAGTGTGTGTTCAGTCACATCCCATTCTATATAACACACTCACACACATAAACACACACCACTGTGCATACACACACGCAAGCACACACACTGTAGGTTGTAGTCATTTTTCATTGGATGTAAATTGAGTTATAGGCCAAAGGCGAGCTGAATGATGCGGCACGTGAGTGGTGTTTAAATGTGCTGGCGCCACTGACTGCTGATGTTGCTGCATTCTGACAGACCTCCATCTCCCCCCACCCAACGTCTCCTCCATCTCTTAATTTCTTCATCTCCTCCATTATTCCCCACCCAATATCTCCTCCAGCTCTCACTCTGTATCTTTCTGTCTCTGAACAATAAATTATCCCAAACCATTACATTGCATTTGGGTACAGTTGTCTGTGTTGAGGGGGTTACTTAGCTATATTACAATACATTTACTATAAGGCTTGGGGTGTGTGTTTGGGTTAGTCTCTACTTATTATAATAAGCTATTTAAGTACAAACAAACCCTCATTTGTAAAAATAAATAAAAAAAATCACAAATAATGTTGGCTGTGTTTACCGAAGCACTAAGTCGAACGTTAGCAGCACTTAAGTAGTACTTAATCTCTAAGGCGTGTTTCCCAAAAGCATCGTTATCTAAGTAGTTCATAAAAACGTTCGTAAATGAACAAGATCTTTGAACCAGTCTTAAGTCCATTAAGTGCAACTTAAACATATCCTTCTGGCATCTTTCAGTTTATAAAAGATAATTGGACATTTAATACATTTTATTAATATATTTTGATCATTGGAAAGCCATTGTAGACAATTTCAGAGGATTAAAAAATGTTGAAAAAATCACTATGAAATCAATAAACAGTCTCCGCAGTCTGTGCATGCGACGCGATAGGCCTAAATTTACAAGACAAGTAATACAGTATAACATAATACAGTGTACAGTATATATATATATATGCCTTATTAAATAATTTACATTTGGTTAACAAAGGAGATTAGAATGAGAGTGTGCACTGAGAGATTCCCTCTCTCTTCCTCCTCCTCTTCCTCTTTCCTCCAATGGCAGTTTGAAATCGGCTCGCCTATAGCATTTTTACAAGGCAGTAACAAATTGCATGATGCATAATGGCAGTAAGGCTACAAGTACACATTGAATTCTAACCAGATGATTTATAAATATTTAGACAGGTCTATGAGTAGTTCAATACTGATGCCCGTCATTTTAATCCTGTTGTGCATTTGTTCAGTTTCCAGCCAAATAACTTGAGGCTATGTGAGAGTCTCTTATGATTCACAAAGGGACGCTATGTCCACGTTACATGGATTTATTGCATCACTTTCATTAATCTCTATGATTGAGCATCAATACGTCTGAAACTCCATCTTACTAAAGCCATAATTATTTCTTTTATTAAATTATATAATAGTTAGGTAATACATTTCGGCGCCTCGACAAGTTTACGACCAACTTTCATGTTTGTCAGTATTTCCACCTTATTTTCATTTTGAGGAGACAAACACCTGGACATACTGGACAAACTGATCAGCACCTTTAGACTGGACAGCTGTGTGTCTGTGTTAACAGTATGTGTGTGTTTCTAAAGGCGCAGTAAATTATCTCATGAAGCTCCACGGCTGGTTGAACAAGCAAAAAATCCAACACAAACTCATGCAAAAATGCTGGTCACTAGGCCACTATTCAAATCAAATGGATGAAGATCAGAAAAAGTATATCGGATGTAATGCATGTTGTCTACTTAGCGTCACATTTTTTTGACTTGAATAACACCAGTAAATAAGATGTTCCATGTATAGCTGTGCTCTTTAGAGTATCAGGTAATTGTGGAGATTCACTAGTGTGCTTTGAGTGAGGAGCGCTGTTTGTGTGAGTTTCCGTATAGCTAGAGCTTTAGGATGCTAGCAAAGGGCTAGGGTATAGATGCCAAAAAATTAAACCCAACCTGTACCAGAGACCTTGTGACACAACCCAAATGGTATTGAACCTGAAAACGCTTACTCTCTTAATAATGTCTTCTCCAAGCAAGTAGTTGCAATAGGCTGTATTTTTTGTAAGCATCATAGGCAACATTCGTATACACAATTTTAACAAAGTACGAGCAGAAGTGAAAAAACATTAACTTAAAATGTATCAAGCGCCGATGGGTTGGTCCTGCGCAAGACACTTAAGAAACAGCGAGATGCAATGCAACAGTCAAAGACGTGCGTCCATCATGTGTTTACCTCCTAGCTAACACATGTACATCTCCGAGATGTTTGTTGATGAGCGTATCGTCTGGAAAGCATAACAAGTAAAATAGAGCAGACATATGCAAAAACTTTCAGTATGAATGGCCCCTAACTCGCCTGTTCGCTCGTTTCTTTGAAAGAGAGAGCATGCACGAAACAAATTATGTAGGCCTGTTTATTTTTCAGTAATTACAATCCCGAACTCGACACGAGGTCATACTTAAAAATCATTTGACCGCAACTGTGCTAGCACATATACATCATCCATGTGTGTTTACATCTGGAAGACGTATTTTTAACGTTGTTTCCTCATCTGCAATATGTGGAGGTGGCGTAGTGGGCTAAAGCACATAACTGGGAATCAGAAGGTTTCTGGTTTGACCCCCACAGTCACCACCATTGTGATCTTGAGTAAGACACTTAACTCCAGGTTGCTCCGGGGGGATTGTCCCTGTAATAAGGGCTCTGTATAATACATTGGTAATCAGAAGGTTGCTGGTTCGCTCCCCACAGTCACCACCATTGTGTCCTTGAGTAAGACACTTAACTCCAGGTTGCTCCGGGGGGATTGTCCCTGTAATAAGGGCTCTGTATAATACATTGGTACTCAGAAGGTTGCTGGTTTGATCCCCACAGTCACCACCATTGTGTCCTTGAGTAAGACACTTAACTCCAGGTTGCTCCGGGGGGATTGTCCCTGTAATAAGTGCTCTGTATAATACATTGGTAATCAGAAGGTTGCTGGTTCGCTCCCCACAGTCACCACCATTGTGTCCTTGAGTAAGACACTTAACTCCAGGTTGCTCCGGGGGGATTGTCCCTGTAATAAGTGCACTGTAAGTTGCTTTGGATAAAAGTGTCTGCCAAATGCATAAATGTAAACGTTTCGTCTCAGATTTCAATTAGACATTCAGCAGATGCTTTAGACACGTTTTTATTTGGAATGTTTGTAAATATGATCTTTTTAAGATGTTTAGCGGACGTTAATTAGCTTGTTATGCTTTCCAGATGAAAAGATCTAAAACATAAATCTCGGAGATGACCATGTGCTATCTGGGAAGAGTGCACAGATGCATTTGAAACATGCACACTAAAAACTGCTTTTGTGCAGGAATGTCCGTGTAACTATAAAACTAGGATGTTCATGGACAGTCCGTGCATACGGGCACAAGGAAACCGAACTGTACTTTGTCCTTTAGAAGGCAGCTTCCTTCAGTTGAAGTTTTGCAACAGAGCTTATGAGTCTGTATGTGAATGTTTTCCGAAATTATGAGAGCACACACTGAGTGTTAGCATGTGTGTGTGTGTTGATTAGAGTGGTGTGTTTGTTTATGTCTGTAGAACACAGAGGGAGAATCAGAGGCGAGCGAAAGAGGAGTTTTCTCTGCATGAGGGTGAATTATAGTAATTACACTAACCCTGATCATTAAAATACAAACACACGCACACGCTGATAATTTTTATCATCTCCAGACGAACAGCTCTGTTGTGTTTGATTTCTCGACTACAGCTGTGAAAGATGTAATCAGAACGCTAAATTCCAGCAGACAAACAGAAATAATTGCCCGGATTTTGTCCATGTTGATCACACAGCATTATTTGACTTCGTCATTACAACATTTATGCATTAAAGTGTACAGCCGTCTGTGTTATGAATGCAATTGACACCAAATTCAGCTTCAATAATAAAAATAGAATAATATTGGTAAGTTCATCTGTACATTTCTTTCTTTTCAACCCTATGACAGAGCGGCAATCTATGGGAAAATACACTACTGTGTGTGTGTGTGTGTGTGTGTGAGGGTGTGGCTGTCTCCAGTGTTTTGCATGTACTGAAGTAGAAGGTGTTATTTGCGTAAGTCACTTAACCATTGGGAAATCACTGTGTATGGTGCAGATCACGAGGGAGAGAGAGACAGACAGGTGCTGTAGAAATGAAAACATGAGGGGTATTAGTTAAGTCAAGTCAAGTCAAGTGGTTTTTATTGTTGTTTCAACCATATACAGTTAGTACAGTACACAGCAAAACGAGACAATGTTCCTCCAGGACCATGGTGCTACATAAAAACAACAAAGGACCAACACAGGACCACATGAGACAACACAACGAAATAAAATACCTATATAAAAATTATTATATACTTCAGACCAAGATGGACTGGTTTGATGTCACATGGAGAGGGCTGAGCTTATGAATATTAATTAGCTTGAGATATTGCTTATGTTCCACACTGGTTTGGGATTGAAATGCAATATCAAGCCAGTGAGATGCAATATTTTACATTACTATGTTGTAAAATGTTATATACTATAGTAAATACACTCACTGAGCACTTTATTGGGAACACTATGGGCTTAATAAAGTGCCTGACGTGGTCTTTTTACACTGTTGAAGCCCATTCGCCACAAGGTTTGACATGTTGAGCATTCTGAGATCTGCTCACTATAATTGTACAGAGCGGATATCTGAGTTACCGTAGACTTTCTGTCAGCTCGAACCAGTCTGGCCATTCTCTGTTGACCTCTCTCATCAACAACTGCCCCTTACTGGATGTTTTTTTGTCTTTTGGCACCATTCTGAGTAAACTCTAGAGATCCCAGGAGATCAGCAGTTACAGAAATACTCAAACACCATCAATCATGGCACGGTCCAAATCATTAGCCATGTTTCCACTATCAGGCCAAATGATGTCTGTCACTTCCGGGGCTTCATCGTCCCTCCTCTGAGCTTTCTCTGTCCATTGACCCACCGATTACCCTTGCCAAACAAGGCTAACCGGGGATTGAGGCGGGTTCAATGTCAAAGGCGGAGTTTTGCCAAACTTCCCAGTTTATGTATCCAGCGCACAACGGTACATGTTCAGCTTAAAAAAAATGCGGGCACAATACAAATCCATTCAAACGCACAATGGACAAAGCGGTGCCCAAAGAAAATGCTTTCCATGGTTTGGTGAACTTTCATAGACTGTTTGCTGGGACATCGTCCCACTGTTAGTGGAGAGACCACTCGGGACACCATGGCAGATACAGTCGGTGAGTTGTCAATGCTAACTTATCTTGCCATTTACATTTGATATAAACTCAAAAGTCGCACAAATCCTTAAGATTTCGCTTTGAGAGTGTGTTGGCAAAAATCTACTCCTGTCGATCAGTTTATTAATTTATAAACTTAAATTAAAGCAGTTTAATGTGTTTACATGATGACACGCTTTGTCAGGTTTTTAGCATAATTGGTGTAAGAACGTCCATGTAAATACGCTCAATGTTCCTCACTGAACAAGTGTGATTCTCTGGAAATTTAGAAGGTCTATGGATACATGCTCGGAACTTCATTTTACCTGAGCTGCATGGGGCTAGTGTACACCTAGCACAGTCTAGCACTCAGCCTTTCAAAATATACTGTTTTAACCACAAGCCCATATATGGATGCATTCGACTCATCACAATATGACTGATCAGTCAACAGGAGGCGCATACGCCAACATTGCTCAAACATGCGGACTGCGCATACTGTGCTGATGACGGAATTTGCATTGTGCGTCGTGCACGAGACATAGTGGCACACGGAAAACCAAAGTATACTTTGGCCGTAACAGATTACACTAAGGATCATGAACTAATAAAATGAATATTACAGTATTTGGCGGCCGATACTTCTAATGCATTTTACATCAATACTTCCAACAGCACTTCTTTGTTGTACATTTTTTAAAACCCTAAAACATTTGTTTCCGGGGTATAATTCAATTTTCATTTCAACGTTTTCAGGTTGTGCTTTTGAAGCTCTCTCTATTTCTGTAAATGGTTTAAGTGTAACTGCAGATGTGTTGTTTGTGTGGGCTGTAGGGAAGCCTGTGGCTGGATTTCAGGTCTTCTGCTGGTGTTCCAGTGAAGATTCTCATGATAAATCTTCCAATTTCGTCTCTCGGGATCGTGGAATATTTTTGCTGCACCATCAATAGAGACTGAGACCACAGGGGTTTCACAGTGCTGAGTGTGTATGATGATAATTGTGAAAATGAGACATGGATCATAGCGGAAAATTTCTCGACAACAGAACTGAGTGCAAACAAATGAAGAAAAAAACAAATGAGCGAAAAAAAAGAGGAGATTTCAGCTGCTGCTGCAACCGATCTTGCAGTGTTGCTATGGTGACTGTACTAGAGTGACCGGGCACCAACCAATCAATGAGTGTGTGTGTGTGTGTGTGTGTGTGTGTGTGTGTGTGTGTGTGTGTGTGTGTGTGTGTGTGTGTGTGTTAGTATGTCTGGAGGGATCTTGGTTAACTGAGCCTTAAAAAATTATTTTTCCGGAGCCACACACACACACAGACTTAGTAACATTTACATTCACTTTCATTATATGGAAAAAAAAAGAGTCAATATTCTTCAGAATTTCTTCTTGTGTTCCATAGATGTGCAAATGTCATACATTTTTGGTTTTAACTATTATAGTTCATGCTGTAATTTACCTGTTGTTCACATTATAACTGTTTTAGCCAGTGTTGACTAAATTACTTAAATCCACTACAAATGACTAATTACTTCTCTTATATTGTGAACAGATTACTTTACTAATTACTTCATTGAAAAAGTTATCACTTTACTAATTATTTAACTTTAAAGTTACTTTCTAAAGCAGCTTTCACAGAAAAGTTGGGGTTTTCCCACTAAGCACATGTAAAGAAATGTCTGTTTCATACAGTCAGCACTAAACGATTTCCCTTACAATGACTCATTAGGTGGCACACACCCTTCAGCTGTCACATAAATGCAAACAAACGTACATATGAGCATATTTTTCAAGCCTTAAAGATGTTGTCAGTCATTTTTTTCCAATCATGGGGGCTGCCATGGTATGATCACATGACCAGCCGAGTATGACTCGCTTAATCTAAGTAACCACCCTGTTATTGGAACCTTTTATTCATGGATTTAATTAATCATGGCTGACATTTCTACATGAAAGCTGTTGATTTTGAACGATGTTGCATCCACACCACTAGGGGTCACTCTAAGTACAAGACGCCATATAATAAGTGCACATTTAAATGTATTGTATGTAAATAGAATTTCAGAAATACACTTATGAGCCAAAACATTATGACCACTCACATGTGAAGCGAATATTGTTGATCAAATAATGTTGAGAAATGGGCAGGAGTAAAGACCTGAGCAACTTTGACAAGGGACAAATTATTATGGTCAGACAACTGGGTCAGAGCATCTCTGAAACGGCAAGGTTTGTGGGGTGCTCCCGATTAGTAGTGGTGAGTATCTACCAAAAGTGGTCCAAGGAGGGAGGAAGCCACAAACCAGCGACAGGGTGTCGGGTGCCCAAGGCTCAATGATGCATGAAGGCAACGAGGGCTATCCCGTCTTGTCCGAACTGACAGGAGGTCTACTGTGGCATGAGTCACTGTAATAATGGTTACAGGATGAATGTGTCACAACACACAATGCATCTCATCCTGCTGCTGTATGGGGCTGTGTTGCCACAGACCGGTCAGAGTGCCCATGTTGACCCTTGTCCACCATCGAAAGCACCTACAATGGGCACGCAAGCATTGGAACTGGACCTTGGAGCAGTGGAAGAAGGTCCACTGGTCCGATGAGTCACGTCATATGGACGGCCATTTACGTGTGCAGAGTTTACCTGGGGAAGTGATGGCACCAAGGATGCACTGTGGGAAGACGACAAGCCAGTGGAGGGAGTGTGATGCTCTTGGTAGTATTCTGCTGGGACCACCATTGGTCTGGTCATTTATGTAGATGCCAATTTGTCACGTGCCACCTACCTAAACATTTTTGCAGACCAGGTACACCCCTTCAAAGCAATGGTATTGCCTGATGGCAGTGGCCTCCTTCAGCAGGATAATGCCACACTGCACACATTGTTCGCACAGAAGGTGTTGCCTGGCCTCAAAATTCCCAAAATCTCAATCCGATTGAGCATCTGTAGGAGGTGCTGGACCAACAAGTCCAATCCACAGTGGCTCCACATCGCAACTTACAGGATTTGAAGAATCTGCTGCTGATGTCTTGGTGCCAGATACCACAGGACTCCTTCAAAGGTCTTGTAGAGGCCATGTCTCGGCTGGTCGGTGCAGTTTTGGCAGCACACAGTCAGGGGCGTAGCACCAAATTTTGGGCCCTGGGTACAAACCATCTTGCTGGGCCCCCGTACCAAATATGTATGTATAGAAAACTGACTTCTAAGGGGCCCCCCCTGCCTCGGGCCCTGGGTACTCGGTACCCTTTACCCCCCCCCAGTCCGACGCCCCTGCACACAGTCATAACGTTTTGGCTCACCAGTGTATGTGCAACCCAAATCCACTGATCCTAGTGAGGATGATGCGTTGGACGTACTGAGAGGTAAAGCGCAACAGTTTGCAAAAGTGGCGCTCTGTCATTGCTGCAGCGTAACTTCATGGGTGGGTTTGCGTTGAGCTCTCATGCTAACAGTGATTATGGTGCATAACAGAACAGTGTTATTGAGTGGGTTATTGTGAAGCATATTAAACATACTCGAGTATAAACTTGATTGTTATAAAATCGAATTTGCGTGAGGATCACATTCACATCCAAATGGTAATTAACTTAAAATCAAAACATATTCTTCGTAAGTACGTAAATGCAGATGCTTCTAGCTATTCAAGCTCGATTTTGAGCATTATTGTGGTCCAAAATGTGTCAGACTGCAATTTATAACACAACGCAAATAAGCGCTGTATTCTCAATGGTGCCACAAGGTGCGCTCTAGCGAGATTAGTGTGAACTGTCCGCTTCTGCGGTGAATTGTCTCTTTAAAGTCAACTACTGTCATGACAGAGCAACATTTTGAAGAGATTATTGCTGGGCAAGTTAGTGAAAGTCAATACATTTATAGCAACTTACCAGAATAATAACACATCTAGTTTAATGGCATAGACATTTTAAGGTACCTCTATCACCCCCTTGAGTACGGGGGATTGTTACCATCACAGTAATGCAAGAACGCATGTTAAATATATTCAGTCTGACCACACAATGTGTTGGCTAAACGCTTGCATCTACTTACTATATGTATGTTTCTGACCCTAAAGTGAAGCTATAAGCTGCTTATATTGCCTGGAATATAGCGCCTACGTGTACATTGTTTATATAGGTTTAAATCAGTTGAGATTGAGGCTTGCAGATTTGCATACAGGCCTCTGGTGTGATTATCCTGTGGCACGAGGTTCCCCTCACCGGAGGGTGATGCATTGTGATCTTCACAGAAACAAAAGCAGGACTGAACAGAGAAATCGTTCTTACATATAATGCATGAATTCATATGCACGTGTGTTAGCGTTTCTGTGACAGCTGAAGGGTGTGCGACAACGAATGAGCATATAGACATTTTGAAATCCAGCGGAAAACCAAAAGCTTTTTGGAAAAGTGATTTAGAAAGTAACTTAAAAGTAATGTAATGTGATTTTATGAAGTAATCAGGAAAGTAATCTGATTACATTTTAGATAAGTAATTAGTCATTTGTAGGGAATTATTTATGTTTTGTAACTTGCCCAACACTGGTTATGCAAGTATTTTTCTGATACATTTTTTCCATAGTGATTCCCGGTGTTGGGTAGATCACTTCTGAAATGTAATCCGGCACTGATTACACTTTAGACTACTAAAACTGTAATCAGTAATGTAATCTTTTGAATTACACTTAGGTAATCTCATTTAAATGTAATGTAATCTGATTAAAAGTACTTGTACTTGAGTTGTGCACAAAGATCCAAACCAGTCAGGTGAATCACAACGTTATGAAGCAAAAAAGTATTTGAAAATCAGACAAAGATACAAGATTGTACTTAAAGTCCCCGTGAACCAGAAGTTGCAAACAACTTTTCTCCAGTGTTGTGACGTATTTCCGAGAGAAACGGAATACTAAATGAGGCAAAATAGTGGGCGTGGCTTTTTTTTCCAATTAGCACCTGATTGGATCTAAAAAAGTAGGTGTTTCATTCAGAAATGGAGGCAGATCTTAACGCAAGTTTACAATCGGTTGTTGAGGATTACTCGCCGCCTGAAACACCGCCAGCAGTCCCCTTCCTGCAGCAGGAGGAGGAGGAAGATGAAGAAGAACAGGAACACACGGAGGATCATTTCGATCACGGGGAATCAGACCTTACATGTTTGAGCCGTTACATGTGGAGGGTTCGAATGGTAAAAAGTGTTCCGTGAGTGTCACAACCAAAAATGCACCTCCTCGCCATCTCTCCTTTCACACGCTGTCAATGCTCGCAAACACACAGGCAGCCTGTCTACTGTCAGTTGGAGGGGCGTGGTTACGGATGTTAAGGAGACACCTAAACCGGCCAAACCTACGCCATCAGGCAAGGTCCTCCAATGCAGAGGGGCGGGGAATTTTCAGATTTTGATTAAAGATTACGAAGCCAAACATTTTTTTTGTGTGGATTGACTTGCATGGATGAATTGTTCACCACAAAACGATCAATTTAGGCAAACAAAGTAAGTATGGTCAATTTTGAATTCATGGGGACTTTAATGAGAGAATGAACTACACTCCTATGAAGCACTGCAAATGACATAATCAAATTTATAAAGGATGGAAACATAAAACGGTTGATTTAAAGTTGATAATTATAAGTTTAAACAGTATATGTTTATGTTATTGTAAAATATTCAGATATATACAAATATATAAGTAGGTTGAGAGTGTAGGGAGAGCAACTCGATTGCATCATTCACAGTGCATCATGGGGTGGGCGGAGCTTCTGATGTGATTCTTGGTAGGTCTGTCTTTAAAGGTTCGTAAATTGTTTAAAATGAAAGGGACTGTTGTGCTCTGTGAAATGTTCAATGTGACCAACAGCTGTGCTGGGTGGATTACTTGTGAATTGTAGTCAGGTACTGATTACAAATTACATTACAAAAAATGCAGTCAGTAGCGTAATCTCATAGATTACATTTGACATCTAATCTGATTACTTTGGGATTACTTCCAACCTAATTCTATTTTATTGCATTTGAGTAGATAACCTTGTTATATTTTAACATAAAAGTACAATAAGAAAGAAAACTCATAAAAAGAGCTCCTTATGACATTTTTTAAAAGTGCATTAAACATTACATGAATGAACATACAATAAACATTAAATCTAACAGCAATGACATGATCAAAGATTATAATTCAAAACACGGAGACATAATTTTAAGTGCATAAAACAATAGCAACATTACTGGACATTAAATCAACAGCAGTGGCATTGCAAGGTATATTAGCGGTATGCTGAAACGATTTTAAAAAAGAAAATAATTATGGTGATAATAAATTAATAATTTACTGCCATTGACTTCTTTATATGTAATCATATAATCCATAAAAAGTAACTGTAGCCCAATTACAAGTATTTTAAAATGTAATTTTTTAAGTTCCCATTACAAGTACTTGATATTTGTAATCTGATTACATAATCCAAATGGCATGTAATATGTCACTACCCAGCACTGACCGACAGCGACGATGATGTTGTAATATTTGCACACATTTACCCTGAAAGAAGACTATTGCAATTTTACAATAATTTTGTTTGGCAGGTTTAGATAATTAGCAGATTTATATATTTATTTGTCAACAAACTATGTAAACATATGTCTGTGTGTGTGTGTGTGTGTGTGTGTGTGTGTGTGTGTGTGTGTGTGTGTGTGTTTTCTTGAGAGTTTCTCAATAATCATTTCAGACACAATTGGGTCAGTCCTCATCAAGTCCTCTGAATTTACACACACACACTATCTGACTCTCCCCTCTCTCTCTCTGTCTTTCTTTCTTCAGGTTCATTAGACTTTAGAGGGAGATTGTCCCACCCCTTTAACCTTGTCCGTTCCTCTGTCATTACCAATGGCGCTGTCGCTACTGTGGATGTGTCCTTTGTTGCTTAGCAACATTGCTCTCTCAGAACAAGGTAGGTACATGATCACCTCAACACAAACTCCTGCAGGTGTCTTGCGAAATTCAAGGCCCCTTCTAATACCATGCCAAAACTATTTTACAGTTCACTTTCGTTACAGCTTTTTTCCATATAATAAAAGTGAACGGTGGTGGAGGCTAACATGCAACAACTCCATGGAAGATATATTTTGGGGTGAACTATCCCTTTAATTTGTCAACCTGAATAAAATAAGTATTATATCCTCAAAAGTTTGAAGAGGTAAAAATGCACATCAGATATTGTTAAGTATAATTTGCCGACTCTTAAATTAATTTGTGGGACCACAGAACATGTTCAATGCATCTGAAACACTGTTACAGGATGTCATGTGATTAAGTGTGTGTTTGTGATTGGTTTTCAGGTCTCAGTCGGGCAGCGATGCCGTTCGGTCTCATGAGGCGAGAGCTGGCGTGTGAGGGGTATCCTATAGAGCTGCGCTGCCCAGGAAGTGATGTCATCATGATAGAGACGGCAAACTACGGGCGCACAGATGACAAGATCTGTGATGCTGACCCCTTTCAGATGGAGAATGTGCAGTGTTACCAACCTGACGCCTTCAAGATCATGTCACACAGGTGTGTGTGGCTGTACTTCTGAGCAATGTTGGGTGCAATCTGATTACAAAGTACTTAGCTCATGTAATCAACAAACAGTTTGTAAAACGTATGACATTTAAAAATGTAGGTAATTCAAGGACATACTGTGGTGCATTTTTGAATTGCTTCTTGCTATTTTTCACACTCAAATATAAAGGCTCAACATTCACACATACTGTGGACTAATTGCAAAAAATTGGTCTAATTTTTTAGAGAACCCCCGAAAATGAAAAAAAGATGCAAATTATTCATAAATAATATTTTATGTGTTTATATTATGATAAAAAAAAATTGTTCCTGATTTGTAAACATGTTATTCTGGTTCTGTTCACTTTACTTCACTTTGAAAAGTCTCCATTTATTCCACTAGATGGCAGAAAGCACTACAACAAATTATTTTTTCCCAAGCACATTCATCACAATATACAGATGTGAACTGTAGGGGGCGTTCTAACACATTTTACCCCTCACAGATGTGAACTGTAGGGGGCGCTCTAACACATTATACCCCTCACAGATGTGAACTGTAGGGGGCGTTCTAACACATTTTATCCCTCACAGATGTGAACTGCAGGGGGCGCTCTAACACATTATACCCCTCACAGATGTGAACTGTAGGGGGCGCTTTAACACATTTTACCCCTCACTGATGTGAACTGCAGGGGGCGCTCTAACACATTTTACCCCTCACAGATGTGAACTGTAGGGGGCGCTTTAACACATTTTACCCCTCACTGATGTGAACTGCAGGGGGCGCTCTAACACATTTTACCCCTCACAGATGTGAACTGTTGGGGGCGCTCTAACACATTTTACCCCTCACAGATGTGCTCGTCCATAGACATTCAGTCTAATGTTCAGCTCAAGCAACACCCTCATTATTTCATTGAATATTTTGGCCTCTGAGTGGACTACAAGCTCAATCTAGGTGTCATTAGAAAGATGAGATCCTCATTTTTATGATGATATAAAACATTTTATCATAAATAGTCAACAACGTATTTTTTGATGATTTGTTTAGCATGCTTTTCCTTCTGGATGGCATATTTTGTTTTGGACATCTAAGATATAACATTGGATTATTCAGCCAAGCAAGCTCACAGATGAGTACAAAATGGCTTATTTTTAGAGAACTTCCTAAGGTAAAAGCAGATATAAAGTGTTTGGCTATTTGGGGCTTACAGCAGCAGTTATTGGAGCATAAAAGAGGGTATTAGTGCAACATAATTAACTGTACATTCCTGAGAGTAAGAGCTTTCATTTGATATATGACTTGTCCATTTATGTGCTATGTGAAGGACTTTTTTATATAAATATTTCTACCCCATCACCTCTAGGGGGCGCTAATTTTCAACGCGATTGATTTGAGGCCTTGTTTTGCTATTTTAAGTAACATAAATGCAGAATTGACGGTTATCTTTAAAAATGTCAGATTGTAAGCTTTCAAACGATTCCACATATGCCTGACTTTTGTACTGCATACTGATACTTTAACGTTTAAGTGAAAACCTTTTTCAAGATATAGCGCCCATCTATGGACCTGTTGATGGGCCCACAGAGTTTACATTACTTGGGTAACACATTGTGGCAGGGCAGACGGCTAATCAGGCTAATCAAGCCTCCGAGAGGGATAAAGGCCGACTGGAGATGGCAGTGTGACAGAGAGAGAGTTTTACAGACAGCTGTCCGACACTTGTGTGTGTTTGTCTTTTTGTTTACGTTTGTTATTAAAATGTTATTTATATTGTCAAGCCGGTTCTCGCCTCCTCCTTTCCATTATCCCTTTACACTGGTGCCGAAAACCTGGAAGTAGGAGGGATGCGCCGTAGTGGAGTTCTTGCTGCTACAATCCACCCCAAAGGAGCAGCAGCGGCCATCCGCCGGAAGACGGAGGTGCCCGGCCGCCTGGAAGTGGAGGAACAGCCACTGACCGCGAGGGGAGGAGGGGCTCCTAACCAACGGCCTGGAGTGGTTACCGCTGCCATTAATGGAATGGCAGACGGGGCATAAGCCACACCCCTCCCCAGGGAAAAAGGGGGTAGATGTACGTCATGCCGTGGGCTCCCCGGCCTGAGAGAACGAGGGAGGAATGTGGTAGGGTTGAGGGCGGGGCCGGGTTGTGATTCCCTAATTGGGCTGATTAGCCCGAGATGGACAGGGGCCGACTGGAGACGGCAGTGTGACAGAGAGAGAGATTTACAGACAGCTGTCCAACACCTGTGTGTATTTGTCCTTTTGTTTAAGTTTCTTATTAAAATATTATTTATATCGTCAAGCCGGTTCTCGCCTCCTCCTTTCCATTGATCCCTTTACACACACATTTCTAATATAAGACTCTGTCTATGAGATGTCCTCACTAATATAGTGAAACAGATGTGTGTATGTGTGTGAGAGTGTTTCGGCGTCAGTGTGTCTCCCCAGTGTTTGTGCTGCCTCTGTTTCCTAGAAGAACTAATCAATGCAGCTTTACTGTCTCCATTTACACTGAGACAGAGAGACAACGAGGAGGGGGAGAATGAGCAGATTTTCTTCATTTAATTGAGCAGGAGGGATGAACTGCCATCATTCACATCATCACAGCTGTATCTGAGCTGTGAAAGCAGCTCATCTCTGTTCTCCGAAAAACTCTGACGGCACCTTTGAAAATACATTGTTTCCATCTCTATCTCATTGAAGTTTGTTTCACTCCAATATTCAAGTTTCTCAGAACTACTGTTTTTCAGTAGTGCGACAATTATTTTCTTACTCTCACACACACAGTTTTCTTAATATTTCTGTCTTGTTTTCCAGGAATAATTTCTAAACAACCTAAACACACCATATCTAAAGTGAGATGAAATTAAGTCTTGTTTTCAGAGATATGGAACATGTGCATGAAGTGGGCTGGTACTCACCGGTACATAGAACCGACACTTATTGAACCTACACTATAATTATTTAAGTATTCTGCTTTTTCGCTGTTTCGCTTAAGACCCCATATGTTCACTGCTCTGTCTCCAACTAATTTTGATAAAATCCCCTTTTTTAACAAAAGATAATTTGATGATGGAAACCGAACGTTAAAAAATAATATGCAGTAAAGATTGATTTTATTCTCCATTCATCAAGTGTTTAACATGCGTGTCTCATCTGTTCAGCATCTGTTGAGCTTGTGAAAAGTGAAAACCTGAAGCGACACTGAACCTGCAAATATCCTGATTGTGTTTGGTTGTATATATAGATGTGCATCAGTGTTTTTAATCCCGAACATCCGTTTGTTCTCTGTTTACCAAGTTTTTTCAGTTTTACATTTATCTTATGTAAAAATACAGTTCCACTTTAGAATGCCATTGTTTTCTTATGTGGGTTGATATTGTCAAAGATACGAACTTAAGCAGATCTAAATGTTCCTCAGTTTTCATAAACAATTACTCTATATTAATTGGGCCCAAGCACTGAATGTGCAGAGGTCCTGTTGTTCTTCCAAGGATTATTATTATATATATTATTTCATTTAGACAATATTATGCCAAGAGTCATTGGCCTTTAGGGCTGGGCAAAAGTTCAAACATGGGGTGTGTGGGGGTTGGGGGGGGGCTTTGTAGCACCCAATTTAAAATGGGCATGTAAGACTTCCTCTGTAGCACCTCCATTTTCACCTACAGTCACCACAATTGGTACAAATATAGTTCTCATCAAGCCGGACAACTTTCATAATTATAGTTATTAGCCCCTCCCAACAGAAAGTCGGCCATTTTGGATTTTTGGAACATTGCAGTCTCTGAACTTTTAAATACTCCTCCTAGGGGATTCATGAGACTCACCGCATTTAGACAATATTATGCCAAGACATTGAAGATGCTAAATTGTGAACAGATTTTTTATATTTTTATATTTTTGATTTATGTGTTAATTTGTACTTTTTTTGTGTAAAAAGTAATACATAACATACAGTCATACAAGAAAAAAGATGAACCAATTACATTAACATATCGGGCAGATGCTTTTGTCCAAAGTATAGTGAATTCAATGTTTATTTGATCAGAAAGTATATCCTGGGAATTGAACCTGTGACATTAGTGTTACTAGCATCTCTACCAGCTGAGCTGCACAATTCAAAACACACTTATAATGAATAATATCACATTAAACATGTCTCATGTTAATGTGTGTTTCAGGTGTAATAACAGGACTCAGTGTGTGGTGGTGGCAGGAGCTGATGTGTTTCCTGATCCTTGTCCTGGAACTTACAAATACCTGGAGATCCAGTATGAGTGTGTCCCTTACAGTGAGTAAAACACACACAAACATATACAAACATACACTAAACACACACACTCAAACAGACACACATACAAAAAGCTAACAGACACCTACTCATTAACACACACACACACACACAAAGCCTATTTTTTTACCCTCACCACATTTTTTTGCTCTTCTCGTTTTGTCTGTCTTTTCTCATCTCGTTTCTTCTCTACTGCTCATGTCTCTTTATTGTCTCTTCACATCTCTTCTCTCCTTGTCTCATCTTTTTTGACTTGTTTTGTCTCATTTGTCTCTTCTCTTCCCTTCTCTTTTCATCTCTTGTATTCTTGTCTCA